>NW_022437093.1:1356492-1393241 GCF_009761245.1 Sapajus apella
GGAGGCGGAGGTTGCGGTGAGCCGAGATCGCGCCATTGCACTCCAGCCTGGGTAACAAGAGCGAAACTCCGTCTCAAAAAAAATAAAAAATAATAACAACAGCAAAGATCAGATATTGGAAATTGATTGTAATAAAAGGTTTGCTAGTGAAAGCAGAATCCCATTATAGCAAATGGCGCTCTAAAAAGTTCTGTAAGAATGGCCCATAATAAGAATTTTGTTCTAATCTTTTAGTTTAGAAGCAAACAAAACTTTGGAGAACTTGTTCAAGTAAGTTTTTCACAACGAATAATTCTTTTTCCTTTTTAAGACAGATTTACTCTGTCACCCAGGCTGGAGTGCAGTTATGTGATCCCAGCCTACTGCAACCTCTGCCTCCTGGGTTCAAGCAATTCTAGTGCCTCAGCCTCCCAAGTAGCTGGGATTACAGGCCTGCACCACTATGGTCAGCTAATTTTTTTTTGTTTTTCTTTTGAGATGGTGTCTCACTTCATTGCCCAGGCTGGAGTGCAGGGGCGTGATCTCCACTCACTGTAACCTCTGCCTCCTGAGTTCAAGTGATTCTTCTGCCTCAGCCTCCCAAGTAGCTGGGACTACAGGCGCAAGCTGGGACTACCGCGCCCATCTAATTTTTGTATTTTTAGTAGAGTCAGAGTTTTGCCATACTGGTCAGGCTGGTCTTGAACTCCTGACCTTGTGATCCGCCCACCTCGGCCTCCCAAAATGATGGGATTACAGGCATGAGTCACTGTGTCCAGCAATTTTTTTGTATTTTTAGTAGAGACAGCGTTTCACCATGTTGCCCAGGCTGGTCTCGAATTCCTGAGTTCAGGCAATCCGCCCATCTCAGCCTCCCAAATGCTAGGATTACAGGCATGAGACAGGCATGAGACACTGTGCCCGGCCAACAAATACTGCTACACAACAAATGGCTCCCTGAGTTCTGGCCCAGAGTATGTAACAATTTTTTTTTTGTTTTTCCTTATTGAGCATTATTAGTACGTAAAAAAATAGGCTGGGTGTGGTGGCTCACACCTGTTATTCCAATACTCTGGGAGGCTGAGGCAGACGAATCACTTAAGCCCATGAGTTCAAGACCAGCCAGGGCAACGTGGCAAAATCTCGTCTTTTTTATTTTTATTTTCATGTTTTTTGAGACAGACTCTCAATCTGTCACCCAGGCTGGAGTGTAGTGGCGCAATCTCGGCTCCTGCAATGTCCGCCTCCCAGGTTCAAGCGATTCTCCCATCTCAGCCTCCTAAGTAGCTGGGACTATAGGCGCACACCACCATGCCCGGCCAATTTTTGTATTTTTAGTAGAGACGGGGTTTCACCATGTTGACCAGGATGGTCTCGATCTCTTGACCTCGTGATCCACCTGCCTTGGCCTCCGAAAGTGCTGGGATTACAGGCTTGAGCCACCGCGCCCGGCCAATCTTTTAACTTTCTAATTCATTACATGGTGCTATTGTTTTCTCTCTAGGACCTATAAACTAGGAAATGCAACTTATCCCAAATCTGAAAGCCCTACATAATCTGCTATGGTGAAATTTTACTTGCAACAGTACTTGCAGAATTTAATGTGACCCCTCATTTAAACCTCAGAATATATTTTACACAGAGAGAATTCAAAAGAAATATAGACATTATCAGGTATAAAGGTTTGTTCTTCACATCTTCAGTAAGTCCAAGAGATAATGAGGGTCTCTGAATTATTTTTCACCTACACAGTCTAGTTAAAATGTCAGATTGGGCCAAGCGCAATGGCTCAGGCCTGTAATCCCAGCACTTTGGGAGGCCAGGCAGGTGGATCACCTGAGGTAAGGAGTTCAAGACCAGCCCGGCCAACATGATGAAACCCCGTCTCTACTAAAAATATAAAAAATTAGCTGGGCATGGTGGTACACAGCTGTAATCCCAGCTACTCAGGACGCTCAGGCAGCAGAATTGCTTGAACCTGAGAGGCGTAGGTTGCAGTGAGCACTCCAGCCTGGGCAACAAAAGCAAAACCCCGTCTTAAAAATATATAAAATGAAATATAAAATAAAATGTCAGATTGACTTGACTTTAGCTCAACTTTTACCAATTCCAAATAGATGAAAGGATTTCAACTCCCTGTAGTAAAACTTACCACAAACTACTCTAAAGCTGATTAATAAAACTGGAGAAATAAAGTATTGCTTAATAAATTCAGTCTAATAACGGGGGGTGGAGGGGAGTCTTTTAAAATATGGTCTCAAGAGTGGAAGGAATAATAGTAAAAGGTTGGGAATTAGATTTAATCCAGTCTCTTCCACAATGACTCTCCACACAACACCTCTAATAATTAGGTACACAGCCTCTGCTCAGATACTTCCTGTAAGAGAAATACTGTGTAGAGAAAACAAAGCAATATGCTTAATTCAGGATTTTTTTTTTTTTCTTTTTTGAGATAGAGTTTCACTCTGGCACCCAGGCTGGAGTGTAGTAGTGCAAATACAACTCACTGCAGGCTGGGCGTGGTGGCTCACGCCTGTAATCCAAGCACTTTGGAGGCCAAGGCAGGGAGATCACCTGAGGTCGGGAGTTCAAGACCAGCCTGACCAACATGGTGAAACCCCGTCTTAAAAAAAAAAAAAAAAAAAATTGGGCCGGGCACGGTGGCTCAAGCCTGTAATCCCAGCACTTTGGGAGGCCGAGGCGGGTGGATCACGAGGTCAAGAGCTCGAGACCATCCTGGTCAACATGGTGAAACCCCGTCTCTACTGAAAATACAAAAAATTAGCCGGGCATGGTGGTGCGTGCCTGTAATGCCAGCTACTCAGGAGGCTGAGGCAGGAGAATTGCCTGAACCCGGGAGGCGGAGGTTGCGGTGAGCCGAGATCGTGCCATTGCACTCCAGCCTGGGTAACAAGAGCGAAACTCCGTCTCAAAAAAAAAAAAAAAAAATTTACAACTCACTGCAGCCTTGACCTCAACTTCCAAGGCTGAGGTGATCCTCTCACTTCAGCCTCTCAGACAGATGGGACTATAGCCACATGCCACCATATGCAGCTAATTGTTTGTACTTTTTGTAGAGATGGGGTTTCAGCACGTTGCCCAGGCTGGTCTCGAACTCCTGGGCTCAATGATCCTCCTGCCTCAGCCGCCCAAAGTGCTGGGATTATAGGAGTGAGCCACCACGACCGGCCAAATAACTTTTTAAGAATGTAATACAACCATGGACTCTTTCCAAAGAAAAATATACATCTATATATGTATACATACGAATATTTACCTATCATTTTACAGAGTTCAAGAACGCTGATGACTGTCCACCCCTTGCCATACTTGACAATGGGAGACAAATTCCTCCTCTCCATGGAGAAGAATGTGGCTATATCTACTAAAATCACAAATGCATATATCCTTGAAAACAGCAATTCCATTTGTAGGGATTTATCCTGTAAACATATCTGAATGTATGTTAAATGACATTCTGTACAAGATTATTTGCTACAGCACTATTTATATGAACGAAACACTGCTGTCCATCTAAGTGTTCATCAACAGGAAGCAGTTCAGCCATACAATGAAATACAAAGCAGCCTTGAAAAAAAGAACAAAGAAGCTCTATATGTATGAATATAAAGCAATTCCTGAAATATCTTAAGCACAAGTAGCAAAATGCACAATAGTGTATATAATATAGTTGCATTTTTTAAAAATGGAAGGATTTAATATACATATGTATTTGCAGATATATCTCTCAAATAAAAGAAACTTTTGTCTCTAGGGAAGACCACCTAACCAACATGGCGAAACCCCGTTTCTACTAAAAATACAAAAATGGCAGGGCAAGGTGGTGCACCTGTAATCCCAGCACACTGGGAAACCAAGGCAGAAGGATCACTTGATCCCAAGAGTTGAAGACTAATTTGGTCAACACAGTGAGATCCTGTGTCTATAAAAAAATTTTGTGGGTCAAGCATGGTGGCTCACACCTGTAATTCCAGCACTTTGGGAGGCCGAGGAGGGAGGATCACTTGAGCCGAGGAGTTAAAGACCAGCCTGGGCAACTTGGTAAAACCCCTTCTCTATCAAAAATACTGGCTGGGCACAGTGGCTCACACCTGTAATCCCAGCACTTTGGGAGGCCAAGGCGGGCAGATCCCTTAAGGTCAGGAGTTTGAGATCAGCCTGGCCAACATAGTGAAACCCTATCTCTACGGAAAATACAAAAATCAGCCAAATACAGTGACGCATGCCTGTAGCCCCAGCTACTTGGGAGGCTGAGGCACGAGAATCGCTTGAACCTGGGAGGTGGAGGTTACAGTAAGCCAGCATTGCACCACTGCACTCCAGCCTGCGAGACAAAGTCAAGACTTTGTCTCAAAAAGAAAAAAAAAAAAAAATTAGGTGGGGGTGGTGGTGCTGTGCATCTGTAGTCCCATCTATGGGAGGCTGAAGTAGGAGGATCATCTGAACCTGGGAGGTCAAGACTTCAGTGAGCCATGATCGTGCCACTGCACTCCAGCCCAGGTAGCAAAGACCTTGTCTCAAAAAAAAAAAAAAAAAAAAAAAAAAAAGGACATAGTACATCTGTTTTTTGTTTTTTGGTTTTTTTTAAGATGGAGTCTCACTCTGTCGCCCAGGCTGGAGTGCAGTGGCGCAATCTCAGCTCACTGCAACCTCTGCCTCCTGGATTCAAGTGATTCTCCTGTCTCAGCCTCCCAAGTAGCTGGGACTACAGACCTATGCCACACCATGTCTGGCTAGTTTTTTATATTTTTAGAAGAAATGGGGTTTCACTGTGTTAGCCAGGATGGTCTTGATCTCCTGACCTTGTGATCCACTTGCCTCCACCTCCCAAAGTGCTAGGATGACAGGCATGAGCCACCGAGCATGGTTGATTTTTTTTTAAATTCCCCTAACAACTTAAATACAGTATACACATGATAAAAGTTGGTTGAACTCAACTGCTGCAAAATTTGGGCACTAAGATTTTGACACAGGCCAGGCACAGTGGCTCATTTGTGTAATCCCAGCGCTGTGGGAGGCCAAGGCAGGCAGATCACCTGAGGACAGGACTTTGAGACCAGCCTGGCCAACACGGTGAAACACTGTTTCTACTAAAAATACAAAAAATAAGCCGGGTACGGTGGTTTACACCTGTAATCACGGCACTTTGGGAGGCAGAGGAAGGTGAATCACCTGAGGTCAGAAGTTTGAGACCATCCTTGCCAAGGATATAGCAGAGATGGGGAGAAACCCCATCTCTACTAAAATACAAAAAAATAGCTGGGCATGGTGGTGCACACCTATAGTCCCAGCTACTGGAGAGGCTGAGGCACGAGAATCGCTTGAAGCTGGGAGGCAGAGTTTGCAATGAGCTGAGATCAAGCCACTGCACTCTAGCCTGGGCAAGGGAGCAAGATTCCATCTCAGAAAAAAAATGTTTTTTTGATACAGATATTATGTATTATGTCTCTTTTCCTTCATCTTATCCAGACACAAGCCGGTCAAATAGCTTTTCAAAAGAAAATGACTGAATATTTTGTGTTTTGTTCTATCTGGTCAACTGTTAACATAATGGGAGAATGGATACATTCGCTTGATGCTAGTAACTACTGCTAAATTTGAACATTAAGTCTGGCTGCTGAAGTTAACAACAGGAGATACCCTGAATTGGAGGATCCTGAGATCAGCTGGACCTTCAGATTATATTTTAATTCCACAATTGATCCTTAGTAGTCCTCTACAGTCAGGTAAAACAGGAACTAAGTGATCATCAACTCTGGCAGCAGTTTATGTAATAAAAATCACACATACACCCTTTGTAGAAGCAAAGTTATCTATCAGTCATACAGCTCACATCCATTACAGTTAGAAACCAGCACCTTATTATCTTTACGTAGGTAACATTATCTGTCTTCACAGGACTGATCTAATACTATTTAAGGCTATACTCTTTTTTTTTTTGAGACAGAGTCTCGTCACCTAGGCTGGAGTGCGATGGTGAACTCGGCTCACTGCTACCTCTGTTCCCTGGGCTCAAGCGATCCTTCTCCTCAGCCTCTTCAGTAGCTGGGACCGCAAGTGTGCACCACCATGTCCAGCTATTTCTTTGCAACTTTAGTAGATGGGGAGGTCTTGCCACATTGCCCAGGCTGGTCTACAACTCCTAAGCTCAAACAATCCACCTGCCTCGGCCTCCCAAAGTGCTGGCCTATACTCAAGTTAACATAAAATTTAAAATAGAATTCATTTATTTCTGTGCCAACAGCACCCCAACAAACATGGTGAACATTCATAAAACCCACTGGACTTTCTATAGTTAGTCCAGTTGTTAAACACCAACCCCACAAAGTGAAACAGTGCCAGAAGGGCAAGGATTCTCTGTATACCCAGGGAAAGCAGTGTTATGACAGGGAGCAGAGTGGCTATGGTGAGCGGACTAAGCCGATTTTCCAGAAAAGGTTAAAACTACAAAGAAGATTGGGCTGAGGCTTGAGTGTGTTGAGCCCAGCTGCAGATCTCAGAGAATGCTAGCTGTTAAGGGTCTCAAGCAGCTGACTTGGGAGGAGATAACAAGAGAAGAGGACAGGTGATCCAGTAATAAGCATGATCTTTTATTATGAAGACAAGAAAATTATGAGGTTGTGTTCCCTTAACCTGGTTGCATGCAGTTGATCTTTTGGGAGGGAATAAACTAGAGCCATCAATAAAATTCCCCTTGCAAGAAAATTTTTAAAAAAATAAAATTCAATTATCAATTTCAAACTAAAATTCTAGCCATGTACAGTGGCTCATGCCTGTAATCCCAGCATTTTGTGAGGCCAAAGTGGGTGGATCACTTGAGGTCAGGAGTCCGAGACCAGTCTGGCCAGCATGGTGAAACCCCACCTCTACTAAAAATACAAAAATTAGCTGCGAATGATGGCACCCACCTGTAGTCCCAGCTACTTAAGAGGCTGAGAGAGAAGAATCACTTGAACCCAGGAGGCGGAGGTTACAGTGAGCTGAGATCGCACCACTGCACTCCAGCCTGGGCAAGAGAGTGAGACCCTGCCTCAAAAACAAAACAAAATAAAATACAGGAAAATTCTAGTACAGCAAATCTGGATAGCACATTAGCAAATGTGTGATATTCTATTTTTTTTTTCTTTTTCTTTTTCTTTTTTAAGTCGGGGTTTCACCATGTTGGTCAGGCTGGTTTTGAACTCCCGACCTCAGGTGATCTGCCCACCTCGTCCTCCAAAGTGCTTGGATTACAGGCGTGAGCCACCACGCCCGGCCGTGATATTCTAAAAGTATCCTATCATTTGACTAACATAAAAGGCTATCCCATGTAACTTGCCAAGTTACATGGTAGCTTAGTTCTTACTTACTGGGCCAATAATACTATTTGCAATAATTGCAATTTGACTATGATTACTAGTTCATCTGCATATGTTAACAGAATTTCTAAGACTTCCAAGGCTATTGTAAAATGTGAATTAAAAGAACCACCATTTTCTGGCTGTCCCTCAGAGGAGGTTAATAAGGCCAAAGAGGGGGTCAAAAAAAAGGGTACAGGGCCCGGCGTGGTGGCTCATGCCTGTAATCCAAGCACTTTGGAGGCCAAGGCAGGCAGATCACCTGAGGTTGGAAGTTCATGACCAGCCTGACCAACATGGTGAAACCCCATCTTTAAAAAAAAATAAATAGGCCGGGCGCGGTGGCTCAAGCCTGTAATCCCAGCACTTTCGGAGGCCAAGGCAGGTGGATCACGAGGTCAAGAGATCAAGACCATTCTGGTCAACATGGTGAAACCCCGTCTCTACTAAAACTACAAAAAATTAGCTGGGCATGGTGGTGCGTGCCTGTAATCCCAGCTACTCAGGAGGCTGAGGCAGGAGAATTGCCTGAACCCAGGAGGCGGAGGTTGCGGTGAGCCGAGATCGCGCCATTGCACTCCAGCCTGGGTAACAAGAGCGAAACTCCGTCCCAAAAAAAAAAAAAAAAAAAAAAGAGTATAAAAATAAATAAATAAATAAAATAAAAATTTTAAAAGGGTACAGTTTAATATGATCCAACAATTAGACTTCTCAGTATGTAGCCACAAGAATTCAGAGCAGGGACTGCCAGAGTACAGCCATTTTCATTACAGCAGTATTTGTTTTTTCATAGCACTATGCACAATAGTCAAATGGTAAAAGTAACCCAGGGGTCCATCGACAGATGAATGAATAAACAAGATGTTATACACATACAATGCAATATTACTCAGCCTTAAAAAGGAAGGAAATGAAATTCAGTCATATACTACAACACAGATAGAACTTGAAGACAGTATGCTAAGTGAAACAAGCCAGGCAAAAGGACAAATACTATATGATTTCATTCACGTTAGTACCTAGAGTACTCAAATTTATAGAGATGGAAAAACAGAATGGTAGTTGCCAGGGGCTGGGGAGAAAGGTGGGGAATGGGGAGCTATTGGGAGTTATTACTTAATGGGCATGGAGTTTTGATTTGGGAAGATGAAAAAGTTCTGGAGATGGATGGTGGTGACAGTTGTACAACAATGACTTAATGCCACCATACTTATAAAGATGAATAAAAGGGGGCCAGGCATGGTGGCTCACGCCTGTAATCTCAGCACTTTGGGAGGCCAAGGCAGGCGGATCACCTGAGGTCAGGAGTTCAAGATCAGGCTGGCCAACATGGTGAAACCCTGTCTTTTAAAAAAAAAAAAATGAATAAAAGGGTAAATGTTGCCAGGTGAGATGGGGAGGCCAAGGCAGGAGGATTGCTTGAGCTCAAGAATTTGAGACCAGCCTGGGCAACATGGAGAAACCCTGTCTCTTACTTTTAAAATTAAGTGAAAAAGTAAAAATTAAAAAAAAAAAGCAAGAGGAGTCAAATTATGAAATAAGTCTGTCACCTTGATAGACTTTCAGGCTCATGGTGAAAAAACTGACCAGGAACAAGCTGCACCAGCACACATGACCCCATCACAGAAGCTCTGTGACCTCACACTAATCTAAAAGGCGACCCCTAAAATAACCAAACAGAAAGAGAGATAAGAAGGTGAACACTCCAGCAGGTTAAAGTCATTGAGTACTCCAGGAATGATTAAAAAGATGTGACTAAAGATTAAGAGCCAAGTCTTCCAGATTAGGGAAATAGGGCATCTGTACTGTGAGACGTCAAAGGGAACGGTTTAAGTTTAGACTAAAGCAAATTGAAGAAAAAAAGAGAGAGAGAATTGTTTAAGGGTACTTAGCTGACTGGGCAAAGTGGCTCACGCCTGTAATCCCAGCACTTTGGGAGGCCAAGGTGGGCAGATCACTTGAAGTCAGGAGTTCGAGACCAGCCTAGCCAATGTGGTGAAACGCTGTCTCTACTAAAAACACAAAAATTAGCTGGGTGTGGTGGTGGGTGCCTATAATCTCAGCTACTCAGGAGGCTGAGGCAGGAGAATCACTGGAACCTGGGAGACGGAGGCCGCAGTGGGGTGAAATAGCGCCACTGTCCTCCAGCCTGGGTGATGGAGTAAGACTCTGTCTACAAAAAAAAAAAAAAAAAAAAAAAAGAGTACTTAGCTAACTGTGGTCAACATACTAGGAAGTACATTCTAAACTAATCCCATCATCTAGTAGTAGCCAGGATCAAGTGAAACATACCACCAGGAGAAACCTGACAATTTGAGACCCAGGCAAGGTAGAGAGGAAGACTAGAATAGAACTAAGCCAAATTATCCCTAGACCCAGGTTTTGAAATAAGAAATCACTGATAATGGACCTTATTTGTTTTCCCTCTCATGGCCTTTCTTAAAATTAAAATTTTAGGCCGGGCATGGTGGCTCACGCCTGTAATCCTAGCACTGGGAGGCTGAAGAGGGTGGATCACAAGGTTAGGAGTTTGAGAACCTAAGCAACATGGTGAAACCCCGTCTCTACTAAAAATACAAAAATTACTACCCAGGTGTGATGGCGTGCACCTATATCAGGAGGCTGAGGCAGGAGTATCACTTGAACCTGGGAGGTGGAGGTTGCAGTGACCCAAGATCATGCCACTGAACTCCAGCCTGGGCAACAGAGTGAGACTCCATCTCAAAAAAATTAATTAATTAATTTTAAGAAATCTTTCCATTTAATCTGAATTTAACTAAAAGTAAACACAGAACCCAGCAATCCCATTACTGGGTATATATCCAAAGGATAATAAATCGTTCTACTGTAAGGACACATGCACACGAATGTTCATTGCAGCACTGTTTACAATAGCAAAGACCTGGAACCAACCCAAATGCCCATCGATGATAGGCTGGACAGGGAAAATGTGGCACATATACACCATGGAATATTATGCAGCCATCAAAAACGATGAGTTCATGTCCTTTGTAGGGACATGGATGAACCTGGAAACCATCATTCTCAGCAAACTGACACAAGAACAGAAAATCAAACACCGTATGTTCTCACTCATCGGCGGGTATTGAACAATGAGAACACATGGACACAGGGAGGGGGCACTACACACTGGGGTCTGTTGGGGGGAAATAGGGGAGGGACAGTGGGGGATGGGGAGTTGGGGAGAGAGAGCATGGGGAGAAATGCCAGATATAGGTGAAGGGGAGGAAGGCAGCAAATCACACTGCCACGTGTGTACCTATGCCACAATCTTGCATGTTCTTCACATGTACCCCAAAACATAAAATGCAATAAAAAAAAATGTTTCAAAAAAAAATAATATTAAAAAAAAAAAAAGAAGAACAGAAGAAATAAACAGAAGAAATAAAATACAGAAGAAATAAAATAAAGGCTAAGAGTGAAGACAATGCCAATGCTGACCACATAGAGGCAGGAATGAAAGAAGCAGATGATCAGTGAAAGTCACAAGGAGGTAAACCTTGACAGTTACACAAGAGTTCACACACACTGTTAGTTTTATATTATTGACTGCAAAACAATGAAATAAAGAATTACATCCATAAGAAGCCAAGAATCCAGAGACATAGACCAGAACTCAAAAATAAATCACTTCTACTGGCTGCAGTGGCATATGCCCGTAGTCTCAGCTACTTAGGAGGATGAGGTGGGAGAATCACTTGAGTCCAGGAGTTCGAGGCCAACCTGGGGATGAAATACTGTCGCTAAAAGTTAAAATTTAAAAATAAAAAATTATTTCAATTTGAAGTCATTTGTAGATTAAATTCTAAAGAAAAATCTATGAAATTAAGCTATAATTTAAGAGACCTGGGAGTATAAGGAGAGAAGAAAGTCAAAGCCCAGGCCCTGCCCAATGAGGGGAGTGTGAGAAAGCCACCCCATACATTAGAAGACCCATGGGCTACACCCTCAGGATAAAAGCAACTCTGCTCTTATAAAATTTCAACATGGAGGTTTATGTAGATTAGGCAAATTTAAAAAGAAAATTAATGAAGTGGAAGATAAGTCACAAGAAACTACTATTTAGATAAGAAAACAAAAAGACAAGCAATACAAGAGACAGGGCAAAAGACAGAGAAAACACAGTGAGAAGGTCTGGTATATGTTTAGCATGCCAGAGAAGACAGAAGCAATATGTGACAAGGTAACGGCTGAGAATATTCTATAACTGGTCAGGTGCGGTGGCTCATACCTGTAATCCCAGCACTTTAGGATGCCAAAGGAGGCAGATCACTTGACGTCAGTAGTTTGAGATCAGCCTGGTTAACATGGTGAAATCTCGTTATTACTAAAAATACAAAAATTAGACAAGTGTGGTGGCATGCACCTGTAGTGCCAGCTACTCAGGAGTCTGAGGCGGGAGAATCGCTTCATAAAATAATAGCAATCTACAGATTTGAGAAGTCCAAGGAACCCTAAGCAGACTACATGAAAGTAATCCAACTTAGAAATATCTCCCATCCCCACATCAGAGTATAGAAAATCAAAGACAAAGAGAAAATCTTGAAAATTGGCAGGTAAAACATAGATTACCTTCAACAGAATGGCAATGGACTAAAAATTTTTAAAAGAGCCTAATGGGCCAGGTGCGGTGGCTCATGCCTATAATCCCAGCACTCTGGGAGGCCAAGGCAGGCAGATCACCTGAGATCAGGAGTTCAAGACCAGACTGGCCAACATGGCGAAACCCATCTCTACTAAAAACACACAAATTAGTTGGGCGTGGTGGCAGGCGCCTATAATCCCAGCTTCTTGGGAGGAAGACATAAGGAGAATTGCTTGAACCTGGGAGGTGGAGGTTGCAGGGAGCCTGGATGGCGCCACTGCACTCCAGCCTGGGCAAAAGAGCCAGACTCCATATCAAAAAAACAAAAATAAAGCTGGGCACAGTGGCTCACGCCTGTAATCTCAATGCTGTGGGAGGCTGAGGAGGGCAAATCACCTGAGGTTGGGAGTTCAAGATCAGCCTGACCAACATGGAGAAACCTCAACTCTACTAAAAATACAAAATTAGCTGGGCATGGTGGTGCATGCCTGTAATCCCAGCTAACTCAGGAGGCTGAGGCAGGAGAATCACTTGAACCTGGGAGGCAGAGTCTGCAGTGAGCCGAGATCATGCCATTACACTCCAGCCTGGGCAACAAGAGCAAAACTCAGGCTCAAAAAAATAAAAAAAGAATTCTGCAGATATTTTTAAAAAATCATAAGTTTTTATAGATATCTCCTTACTGACTTTTTCATTTTGCAATCACATTTCTTTTTTTCTTTTCTTTTCTTTTTTTTTTTTTTAGACAGCATTTCGCTTTATCGCTCAGGCTGAAGTGCAGTGGCACAATCCCCACTCACTACAACCTCCAACTCCCTGGTTCAAGCAATTCTTCTGTCTCAGCCTCTGAGTAGCTGGGATTACAGGCATGTGCCACCATGCCCAGCCAATTTTTTGTATTCTTATTTATTTTCCTTTTTCTGTATTTTTAGTAGAGATGGGGTATTTCCATGTTAGTCACGCTGGTCTGGAACTCCCAACCTCAGATGATCTGCCCGCCTCAGACTCCCAAAGTGCTGGGATTATAGGCATGAGCCACCATGCCCAGACCCATTTTTTGTATTTTTAGTAGAGATAGGGTTTCACCACGTTGGCTAGGATGGTCTCAATCTCCTCACCTTGTGATCTGCCCAACTCAGCCTCCCAAAGTGCTGGGATTACAGGAGTGGGCCACCGAGCCCGGCCTGCAATCATACTTCATTGGTTTATGCAATTGTGTATTAAACTTAATAATTACAACACAAGTGTAAGTTATCATAAAATGATCCTTGGCATGGCTATAATTCAACTGGTGGGAGCAATGTGATGGGCATCAGTCAGTATGGCTTATGAAGAGAGAATGGAGAATCCAGTGAGTTGATTACATACAGATTTGTTAACCAGGTCTGGGCGCAGTGGCTCAAGCCTGTAATCCTAGCACTTTGGGAGGCCGACGTGGGTGCATCACCTGAGGTCAGGAGTTCAAGACCAGCCTGGCCATCATGGTGAAACCCCATCTTAAAAAAAAAAAAAAAAAAAAAAAGATTTGTTAACCATTATCCCTGTTATAAAAGATCTAAAGTCACTTCTTATTGCTTTTGTGGTACTTTTGTAACAGTACCTGGCACATAGTATTATAAGTATTTGCCACTATATTAGCATTGATATTCAACTAGGTACAAGTAAGAATGCATGCAAGGGTGAAATTCTACCTACTTTACATGGTCTCCAGAACTGCTGAGACTAACTGTACTTAAACTGTCAAAAGGAAGCAGTATGTGGAATATAATTGCAACAGGTTGATTGGAAACATATGAATTCAAGATACAGTCAGTTTCATATTACTAGCAGTAAATTATCTTGTGCTTAGGAAGCGATCTTAAAAATGAGGTAGGACATCTCACATGTCAGGTCAACAAGATGTAACAGTTAACCTTATCACCTCAAAACTACTAACAGGATGGCTCCAGGTCCTCCTAAAAAGGGGCAGCTAGACTCGGGGAGCCCACTACAGACGTTTTAGTGCACATTATGCTACTTCCCCCTCTCATCAATTCATGAATAACAGAAAACATTCATTTTTTAAAAGCCAAATAGTGCATCCCAAAGCCCAAAACAAATGATTTTTGGTTTATCATTATAATGAAGTGAATATGCTAATCAAGAAACTAAGTACATATAAACACACTATGCAAGAAAATTAAAAATTTGCACCATGGCTGGGCACAGTGGCTCACGCCTGTAATCCCAGCACTTTGGGAGGCCGAGGCAGGCGGATCACGACGTCAAGAGACCGAGACCATGCTGGCCAACATGGTGAAACCCCATCTCTCTAAAAGTACAAAAAATTAGCCAGGCGTGGTGGTGCGTGCCTGCTGTCCCAGCTACTCCAGAGGCTGAGGCAGGAGAATTGCTTGAAACCGGAAAACGGAAGTTGCAGTGAGCCGGGATCGCGCCACTGCACTCCAGCCTAGCGAAAGAGCGAGACTCTGCCTCAAAAAAAAAAAAAAAAAAAATTGCACCTTGCAAGAAAATTAGAAATAAAAAAAAAAAATGAAAAAACTAAATACAGGTAATGAACAACTTAAATATAAGTAATAGATGTGGAAAGCTGGCCATTTTGTTTTAGTCTAAGTAATGGAGTGTATTATCTAATTTGCAGGTGGAAAAAACTTGAAGTTATACAACAGAAGGTCTACAATAACCAGAAAGTTCAAAGATTGTAGCTACCTGTAACACTCTTGTCCACTAGGAAAGAATCCGCAGTGGCACTGACTCTTCCTTCTATGGACATCAAAAAGTACTGAAAATATTATGAACAGTTAGGAGAAACTCAAGAGACAGCCAAGGAGGCTGAACCAGTCCCACTAGATGGCACCATCACAGGGAAGCCACTCTTCTCTCATTTGGAGCTGCAGGGGCTGAAACCTTTTTTGATCTTTGAAAAACTGAATGCTGTCATCAACAGAATGATATTCTCATTGGGAAATAATGATCCGAAATGAGAATTCAAAGCCAGGAAGAGGAGTTTTTCCAAAAGCACCCTTTTCTCCCAGTATCATTATACCTCCACATCCCCATTTCAAATCAATAGTCTGAGAGGTACAATGTCTTACTGTTAAAAACAAGTCATACAAAATGGAGATTTTCCCAGCTCTGCAAACTACAGAATAATTCACTTTTTTCTTCAAGTTTCTTTGTTATTGGAAAAAAAATACTCTCCTGCTAGTCCTCAAATAACAAATTAATTGTAATCAGTATATTTATCATGCCTGGAAATATCAAAGTAACATACAACTAATGGCATAAAAACAACTGGAAAAAAAAGGGGAAAAAAAAAGGAAAATAAATAAATAAAACAACTGGAAATAAAGCTGGGCATGGTGGCTCACACCTGGAATCCCAGCACTTCAGGAGGCCAACCAAGGTGGGTGGATCATTTGAGGTCAGGAGTTCAAGACTAGCCTGGCCAACATAGTAAAACCCCATCTCTACTAAAAATAAAAAAATTAGCAGGCCAGTAGTGGCGAGCACCTGTAATCCCAGCCACCTGGGAAGCTGAGGCAGGAGAACCACTTGAGACTGGGAGGCGGAGGTTAAGGTGAGCCGAGATCACACCACTGCACTCCAGCCTGGGCTAGAGAGTAAGACCCTCTCGAAAACAAACAAAAAAACTGGAAGTAGGTAAATTTCTTTTTCTGTACAGAGAACTCTCTATGTTAAAAGTAGAATTTCCTATTAAACAGATTGGTTACTGTATTAGTTTTCTGACACCTTAGTCACATGATTTTAAGTTGCATCTAGACAGCAACATTTTGAATGTCACTCATTCCTATGACTTATGCTCTACTCCATCAAAAGTATACTTGGATACAGCCATTATGAACCTAAAAACAGAATAACAACAACCCCAACAACAAAGATCAGTAAGCTTAAACTATGCAAAATTTGAATACAGTCTTACTGACTTATAGGGTGGGAGGCAGGTGACATTTAAACAGACAGATCTGGATATTAGCTTTATGCTCAATCTTCAAGTTAAAAGACACATCAGAGGTCATTTAGACATCACTTTAGTACTCACATATATTGCTCACTTCTACTTGAAGCTACTTCACCTAGATCAGAGAGTTTACATTTGTACATGTAACTTCAATATACAACGTCCAGGAGTACAGCCACTTTAAAGTGCCACAAAAGTAAATTAAGTGGCCAAAGAAATTGAGAATTAATATGTAACAAATCCTGTGTTCCCACAGCACCTTGTCACAGCTCTAATACAGATCTCATCACAGTATCATCTCTCTGCATACTGCAGGTATGGAGGCCCTGTGTTCAAGCATCAACCCTAACACCTTGCACAATGCCTAGCATAGAGTAGGTGCTCAGTATTTGCTGAATAAACAAAAACTATAAAGCTGGCTGGGCATGGTGGCTCACGCCTGTAATTCCAACTCTGTGGGAGTACGAGGCGGGCAGATCATTTGAGGTCAGGAGTTCAAGACCCAGACTGGCCAACATGGTGAAACCGCCCCCCTACTAAAAATATAAAAAATTAGCCAGGCGTGGTGGTGCATCCCTGTAATCAAAGCTACTCGGGAGGCTGAGGCAGGAGAATCACTTGACCCAGGAGGCAGAGGCTGCGGGGAGGTGAGATCAAGATCGCATCACTGCACTCCAGCCTGGGAGACAGAGCAAGGCTCTGTCTCAAAAAACAAACAAACAAACAAACAAACAAACACCTATCAAGCTATCCCAGCTCACCAAAACAGTGAGATTCATCAAAGCAGCCCATTTTTCCAACAAAACCTCAACATGCCTTCTCCTTGAAGAAGCTACTAACTAAAGCATGAGATTAACACCCAGGTTACCATGAGACAGGATTTCTTGGAAAGCACAGAAAGAAATCTTGTATCACACTGGCTAAAGATCAAAAGCTCCGCCAGTGTGGTGGCTCACAACTGTAATCCCTGCACCCTGGGAGGCCAAGGCAGGTGGATCCCTGAGGTTAGGCGTTCAAGACCATGCTGGCCAACATGGTGAAACCGCATCTCTGCCAAAAACACAAAAATCAGCTGGGCATGGTAATAGGTGCCTGTAATCCCAGCTACTCGGGAAGCTGAGGCAGAATCACTTGAACTAGGGAAGTAGAGGCTGTAGTGAGCCGAGATTGTGCCACTGCACTCCAGCCTGGGCAACAGAGCGAAACTCCATCTCAAAAAAAAAATCAAAAGCTCATATATTCACACATCTCAAGCCCAAAAAATGTGATCTTAGATCAATGAAGCTTTTAAATAAAATTCTGTAATTATACTTTACATGCTGTATTAAAATCAAACATTTTACACATTGCACTAAAATCATCCTATGAGAGCAGAGGGATGGACTAGAGGGTACATAAGGATGCACAGGAAACTATAACATTGCTTAACTTCACACTTGCCTGTTAATGGGGGCCTAATCCAATATTATGCTCCCATGCCAAAAATAAAAAGTAAGAAGGAAGAATGAGAAGAGCAAGAAAGCAGTCTGGGGACAACCGGTAAGACTCTGGAGACTTCACATAGGCCAATTTTTCAATACTCTACCATATAAATACCCTCAAAGTCCAATGTAACAAAACTATGCAATGCCTTATAATTAACAGTTTCTTTCTGAACAACTGACAAGTTTTAAGAAAATATGGCAGAGAATCTATACACACATCCTGTTAGTTTCCTTGTAACAAGAACCATGAGAAACCTCTCCTATTAGAAAGGAAGAAGAAACATATATTCCCATATAGAACATTTTCAAATGTACTATACTAAATGACTACTGGAATAACTGGTAGGATCTAAAAGTTCATTGAAATTAAGACCCAAATCTTCTCCCCTGCAATCTATCAGAAGGGTCTACTCAAATTGCTCTTAATCATTTAAAAAATGTGTTTAAATTAGAATATGAATAGTGTTCATTATCATCATTTTACTCACCTTACTAACACCTACTCCAGTAAACCTGGCCTCCAATAATTCCTGCCGGCGTGGGTCCAGGCTATGCAATTCTTCCATCATTTCTACTGAAAAAGAAAAAGTAGGCTGTGAAACCATAAATAGTAAAATGTGAGGAGGCAATATTTAGTAAAACAAAACTCACAATAATTATTTCACTGAATGATCACTTACAGGTGAACCTCAAATAAATATAGCATATAAGTGGTACACTACTATATGCTGCATTAAACAGTAACACATTTAAAAGCCCTACAGCAGCTCATAAGTCCTCTTCTATGACGGTCACTTATTTTCCCTACTTCTGATTTGATTTTGACAGCAAAAATAAACCCCTCAAACTCTTCGTATAATCTCTGTAAAAGTTGACCACAGGGGGAAAAAAACAAAACAAGAACTAGCCTGCAAAAAGAAAATTCCTTCTATCGGCCTTTGACTCTAGCTAAGTACCTTCAGATATTTATTTCCCACTCAGGAACTAGTCCTTAAACTAAAAATATGAATAATGGACAATAATTTCAAAAGAATATAGCATGAATCAGAAGCTACAAATAACTGCAAAAACACTATTATACAGCTTCTTTCTCTGAAGAGCTCACAGTAGCTCATGAAAAAAGGAATTATTTTAAATTTAATAGAAACCCCATGGTAAAACCATCCACCTCCATTCACTCAGGAAATTAATATAGCTCCATAACAGTCCCTTTAAAAAGTCTTTTTCTGACCACTCCCGGGAACACTAGGTTTCTCCTGATTCTGGACATCTGCTTTTAGCACTTCTTCCAAGCAGGGAGGGGCAGGAGGACACCATTTTTAAACTTCCATGACCAATTAATGCACAGGCTACTTTCAGCAAACATGTCCATCCTTTGCAAGAGACCAACTCCTGCACGACCCATTGAAAACCTCTCTTTAATATTAACAGTGGAAAAGAAGCATATATCATTACATAGAACCCCTCCGAACACATTATTAAGCAGTTGGAATGGTTGGTGTGATTTTAAAGTCACTGAAAACATTAATCGAACATTCTCCTCTGCAATCCAACAACTCCACAATCTCCAGTAATAACCCCCTTACAAGTCCTTCAGTTTCATTTCCCTTCCTGGATTGAGAGCCTAGGGCAAAGGGGAATGAAAAAGGTGACAAATTAAAGTTTCACCCACACATGCAAGTGCAGGTTAGAGAGGAATTAGGAAATTCTGAGAAAGGCTGAAATGCATCTCTACAAAAAGAAAAAGAAGGGGGAAAAAAAGAGACTGGGAGAGTGAGTTTCCACTGAGTGGCCTTCCTCGCATCTCGCCCTGCCCTAATCGAGGTCGGAACGGCAGAGGTTGCAGTTTCTTCCAAACCCCAAGGTCTCTCGCAACATTTCCCAAACCTCCATCCCCAGGCCTGGCCCGGAAAATGACGCCCGGGCGGCTATTCCGTTTAACGTCAACTCATGTTAAGGAAATAGCCGCTCCGTCTAATTCCAACGGGGCCTTTGACTGGGATCCTCCCTGCAGCCCACAGCCGGGAAGCAGGAACGATGGGGCCTGGTCCCGGCGCCCCTCGCCGGCTCCAAACTTTCCCCAACTCCAGGCCCACCTGTCACGGAGGAAGGGAGGGCCGGCTCTCGGGGGCTCTCGGGAGGCTGCCAGGGCCTCCAGCTGCCAGGTCGCCCCCGTCTCTCCTCCGGCCGCCGGCCCCAATATCAGGCCGGGGCCGCCTGGGCCTCCCTCATCTTCGGCCCGGCCCCTCGGCGACCCGCAGCCCTCGGGGAGGACCTCCCGCCTTAGCGCCCAGGAGCTGCGGTCCAGAGCCGGCCCAGAGCTGGGCCCAGATCGCAGGCTCCTCAGGCCAAAGGGGTCCCCGGGACGGTTAATGCCCAAGGCCCGGCGCTCTCCCCGGCCCCGGGCTCAGCCTCTCACCTGCCGCCGCCGCCGCTCCACGCTCCTCCCGGGAGGGGCCCCGACCCGACCCGGCTGCGGTACGCTCTGCTCTTCCCCTGGGCAGGCCCGGGGCGGAGCCGGGGCCTCTCCTGAGCGCCGCAACCCCCCGCCCGGGCAGCCGCCGCCGGCGCCGGGCTCCACGAGAGGGCGGGCGGGGGAGGGGGGCCGCGAAGGCCGCAGATCCCCGGGCTCGCGTACAGAGCCAGGCGCCCGACGCGGGCCCGGGCCCGGGCGGCCGCGGGGGGCGCGGGACCGGCCTCCTGGCGCCGGACAAAGGCCAAGGGAGGCGCAGGACGGCCCAGGCCGGGCCGGGAGGTGGGGGCCCGCTCGGCTAGGGGCCACTCGGGTGCCGCGCGGAGGGCGGGGGGGGTCGGAACCGCTGGTGCCCGGGACCCGCCTCCGGCCCCTTAATCCGGATCGGTTCGGTCCGGATTAGTAGTGATCGGTGTAAACACACTAGTGAAACCGCGTGTTTCCTCGCGAGATTTGCACGGCTGGGAGGCAGGGGGGGGTCCTGGGGGGGTGGGGGAAGCGCCGACAGTGGGGGAGGAGGGGGAGGGGAGGAGGAAGGTGGGGGGGGGGTCCCCGCTGCCCCGGCGCCCCGCCTCCTCCAATCAGCGGCCGCGCTGCCGGGCAGGGGTTAACCAGGGGACCCCGCGCCGGCGGAGGAGGCCGCGCCTCGCCGGGCGGCTGAAGGCGGTCGACGGGCGGCGCCGGCTGACGGGCCGCGACGCGAGGGAGGTCGGGCGGACCCGGGCGTCTTGCAACGGCCGGAGGCCGGAGGCCCGAAGGCCCCGCCACCGCCTTTGTGTCACTGGCCCCCGCCCCGGGGCTGTTGGGCCGGCGCTGGAGGGGCTTGGCCGTCCGGGCCCACCAGTTCCGGAATCCCGCTCGCCGGCGCCTGTGCCCGCCCAACCCCTCGGCTCCACGAGTTTGGGTGAGAAGTGCGGCGGCTCTGCCCGGGGATGGAGTTTAGAGGACGCTAAGCCTATGTGCGAGCGGCGTACCCCGTCGGGACTTCCCGGAGGCTCCCGGTTAGTGAGGCGGCGGCTCCCACCCGCGTTCGCGGGCTCCCGGCCGCCACTCCCTGGAGCCGCCGGCCCGCCCCAGCCCCGTGCGGCGCCCGGGAGGGCGGGCTGCACTTCCTCCACGTACCTGGCTGGCAGACGGTCTCCAGGGACAAAAGGGTGTCCTGGGATCAAAGCCGAGCCCCCGCCCCCGCCGGGATGTTGCCCTCCGGAAGGAGGGGCGCTGCCCCCAAGGGACTCTCCCCAGGCACCCTGGGGGAGGTTCCATTTCAACCTCCGAGGAAAAACATGGTCCTCCCGGGTACTTAGGAGGGTCTGAGGGTAAGGGCCAGGATGGAGAAAACACGCCGGCCCTTCGCAGAATATCTCCAGAGGAATGAGAAATACCTAGTGGGCAAGGAGGGCTTCCACTCTGATCATCCAGCGTCAAGGAAAAAAAAAAAATCTCACTCCTCTTCACCGGCTCCCCTGAGCCAGGACAGGCTCCAGTGCAGCCACCCACCTTTTAATTTTCCGCGGATGCTGCCTTGATCAGATGCCTGAAGATGACTTTAAGGACTGCAAGTGAATCTCAAGGGAAAAATTCAGACCTTGAACAACAGCCTTGAACTTTTTCAGGGTTAAGCAAGTACTCCCAAGTGGAGTTTCTGCCCTTATTTCTTCGTTATTACTTCTGTTAATTCTTCCACATATTAACAGAACACAGACATGCCGAAACGGCACAGGATGGCGGCGTGCTTTTTGTTAGTTCTCCAAGCTTCTAAATCCTTCGGGCACATTCAAGCACTGTGGAAAAACTCCATTAAACCAAGAGTCATCTTCCTCTGGATCCCAGACTGCTTGGGAAGTTGGACATGCATATTCCCAAAGAGAACAGTGTTGGAAGGAGAGAGGAGAGCAGCTCGGGGGTGGGGGCGGTGGGTAGGGAAAGAGGGCAAGATGGAGGACTACCATGCGAGGTTCTCTTAGGAGAACCTAAGAGCTGGTCCAACCTAACACAAAAGAAAAGCCAGTGATCAAGGCGGTAACTCCGTCAAATGACAGCCTTTTTAAAAAGTTACTATTTTTTTCTGAGAGGGAGTTTCGCTTTGTTGCCCAGGTTGGAATGCAGTGGCGCCATTTCTGCTCACTGCAACCTCCGCCTCCCGGGTTCAAGCAGTTCTCCCTGCCTCAGCCTCCCGAGTAGCTGGGATTAAAAACGCCCACCATCACACCCGGCTAATTTTTTTTTTTTTTTTTTTTTTGGTAGAGTCAGGGTTTTGCCATGTTGGTGAGGCTGGTCTCGAATTCTTTACCTCAGTTGATCCGCCCACTTCCGCCTCCCAAAGTGCTGGGATTACAGGCGTGAACCAGCCACCGTGCCCCACCAAATAACACTATCTTTAATGGTGTAAAGTCTTAGTAAGAGAAAACAATGAGTCAGAGGTGTCTTACAGCCTAGCTCTTTCCACCGACAAGCCGCATGGGCCTGTTATCTAACCTTTTCAAGCTTCTCCAACTGCTAGTGTGATGGATTTGGGCTAGAGGATCTTCTTTTTTTTTTTTTTTTAATGTGAGACAGCCTTGTTCTGTCCCCGGGCTGGAGTGCAGTGAGCCGAGATCAGGCACTGCATTCCAGCCCGGGGTGCAGTGAAATTCAAACAATTCCCCTGCCTCAGCCTCCTGAGTGCTGGGACTAGAGGCATTCGCCACCATGCCTGGCTAATTTTTTGTATTTTAGTAGAGACAGGGTTTCACCATGTTGGCCAGGATGGTCTCCATCTCCTGACCTCGTGATCCGCCCGCCTCGGCCTCCCAAAGTGCTAGGATTACGTTTATGAACCCCTGCACCCAGCCTATGATCCTGTATTTTAAAGTAATTATTTAGGCTGGGCGTGGTGGCTCACACCTGTAATACCAGCACTCTGGGAGGCCAAAACAGGTGGATCACTTAAGGCCAGGAGTTCAAGACCAGCTTGGCCAACATAGTGAAACCCTGTGTCTACTAAAAATAGGAAAATTAGCTGAGCGTGGTGGCACATGCCTGTAGTCTCAGCTACTTGGGAGGTTAAGACAGGAGAATCACTTGAACCCAGAAGGTGGAGGTTGCAGTGAGCTAAGTTGGCACCACTGCACTCCAGTCTGGGCAACAGAGACCCTGTCTCAAAAATGATAATAAAATAAAAGTAATTATTTAAAATTATTGGGCCAGGAGAGGTGGCTCACACCTGTAATCCTAGCACTTTGGGAGGCCAAGGCAGTGGGATCATTTGAGGTCAGGAGTTCAAGACCAGTCTAGCCAACATGGGGAAGCCCTGTCTCTACTAAAAATATTTTTTTTAATTAGCTGGACATGGTGGCAGGCATCTGTAATCCCAACTACTCTGGAGACTGAGGCAGGAGAATTACTTGAACCGGGGAGGCAGAGGTTGCAGTTAGCCAAGATGGCCCCACTGCACTCCAGCCTGGCAACAGAACAAGACTAAATTAAAAAAAAAAAAAAAAAAAATCATCGGGCCGGGTGTGGTGGCTCCGCCTGTAATCCCAGCACTTTGGGAGGCTGAGGTGGGTCGATCACCTGAAGTCAGGAGTTCCAGACCAGCCTGGCCAACATGGTGAAACTCTCGTCTCTACTAAAAATACAAAAATTAGCCAGGCATGGTGTCGCATTCCTGCAGTCTCAGCTACACGGGATGCTGAGGCAGGAGAGTTGCTTGAACCCAGGAGGCGGAGGTTGCAGTGAGCTGAGATCACACCACTGCACTCCAGCCTGGGTGACAGAGTAATATCGCATACTCTGTCTTAAAAAAAAAATTAGAAATCACCTAATCTATTTATGTACTCCCAAATCTGAGAAAGGGTTTCTAGTGGTATGAAGAAATGGGAATTTTGTGAGGGCAGTAATTTCATTATAAATTAACAGGCCAGTGTAGAACAGGTGGGGTATCTGTGGTCTGACAGAACGGGGTTCCAATTCTGTCCCTTCACCTCTCCTAGGTTCCTCATCTGAAAACTGTGGCCCAGTGAACCTAATTTCATGAGCAGCTTTCCTTAACATTGAAATAATGTTGGAAAATGCCTTGTAACCACGGTTGACAGAGTAGTCACTTAGCCAGTTATTTCCTCTCTTCTTCCCATTCCTAACAAAATGGAAAAGCATTAGGAAGAGCACTAGGGGATTTTTTTGTTGTTTGAGACAAGGTCTGGCTGTATCGCCCAGGATGGAGTGTAGTGGCGCAGTCTTGGCTCACTGCAACCTCTGCCTCCAAGGCTCAAACCATCCTCCCACCTCAGCCTCCTGAATAGCTGGAACCATAGGCACATGCCCCCACACTCAGCTCATTTTGTATTTTTTGTAGAGACGTGTTTCACCATGTTGACCAGGCTGGTCTTAAACTTGGGAGCTCAAAGGATCCTTTTGCCTCAGCCTCCCAAAGTGTTAGGATCACAGGCGTGAGCCACCAAGCCTGGCCCCAGTAAGGATTTAAAAACAAAAACGAAACAGACCTTAGCCTTCATAAGATTCTTTGCCAGTCACTCCTGTCTCTATCTGTGCTTTCCTCCTGCCCAGCTTGATTCAATAGCTCTTAAGCAAGTCTCCTTAACACAGTTTTATCAAGTCGTGCATTCTTCCCCACAGCCTGCTGATGCTGCAGCAGTCCTCTTAGTCTACCAGAGAGCAACCAATTGAGCAACCTCAACTCCCTCCCCAGATGTTACTTCCTTTTAATAATTTAATAATTGTCTTTCCCAGCTGGGTGCGGTGGCTCACACCTGTTACCCCAGTACTTTGGGATGCTGAGGAGGGCAGATCATGAGGTCAGAAGATTGAGACCATTCTGACTAACATGGTGAAACCCTGTCTCTACTAAAAATATAAAAAATTAGCTGGGCGTGGTGGCACATACCTGTGGTCCCAGCTATGTGGGAGGCTGAGGCAGGCGAATCACTTGAACCTGGGAGGCAGAGGTTGCAGTGAGCCAAGAGTAATGCACACTAGCCTGGGCGACAGAGCGGGACTCCATCTCAAAAAGTAATGGGCTCGGTGGCTCATGCCTGTAATCCCAGCACTTTGGGAGGCCAAGGCAGGTGGATCACCTGAGGTCAGGGGTTCAAGACCAGCCTGACCAACGTGGAGAAACCCCGTCACTAAAAACACAAAGTTAGCCTGGTATGGTGGCGAGTACCTATAATCCCACCTACTCGGGAGGCTGAGGCAGGAGAATCATTTGAAGCTGGGAGGTGGAGGATTTGGTACACAGATTATGGCTGTATACTCCAGCCTGGGCAACAGAGTGTGACTGTCTCAAATAAATACTCAGCTCAGTTCTTCCATTGACTTTTCATATTAGGATTAAATTATGAGTCTTCCTGCACATTAACAGAGGTCACATTGGGAAGGGGGTGTCGACCTCATGCCTTTAGAGAAGAAGGAAGAAGAGGGTCACACAGATTAAGTGTAGGAGGCTTGGGGACAGATGGACCTGACTGAATACTGGAGTTTTAATCATACGACATAGATGGGAACAATTAAAAATTTTCTTGAAGAAATATGAGGAATACTTGTTACTGAACAAGGAAGGTGGGGAGATTGGAGGGAGAACAAAAGGTAGAGGGGAAAAGAGAGGGCAACAAACTTCTTGTGATACAAGCCCAGCACTGGGCTAGCGCCTTGCACACTACAGTGTGAAAAGCAGGCTGCCTCTTACTAAGCCACGCAGCTGTGGGGAATTCCGTTAGGACCAAGGTGGATAGTGATAGACCGGAGCAGCTGGGTGTGGTGGCTCATGCCTGTAATGCCAGCACTTTGGGAGGCTGAGGCAGGCAGATCACCTGAGGTCAGGAGTTTTGAGACTACCCTGGCCAAGATGGTGAAACCCCATCTCTACTAAAAATATAAAAAATTAGCCGGGCCTGGCAGTAGGCGCTTGTAATCCCATTTACTTGGGAGGCTAAGGCAGGAGAATCACTTGAATCTGGGAGGCAGAGGTTGCAGTCAGCCGAGGTTACCCCACTGCACTCCAGCCTGGGCAACAAGAGTGAAACTCCATCTCAAAAAAAAAAAAAATAGGAGCCAAGCATGGTGGTGTGCACCTGCCTGTAGTTCCAGCCACTTTACTTGGGAGGCTGAGGCAGCAGGATTGCTTGAGGCCAGGAGTTTGACTCTATCTTGGGCAATATACTGAAACCTTGTCTCTCTTTTTTTTTTTTTTTTTTTTTAAAAAAAAGGCCAGGTGTGGCTCTAGCCCCTTGTAATCCTAGCACTTTGAGAGTCTGAGGAGGCAGATCACGTGGCCAGAAGTTCGAGACCAGCCTGGGCAACATGGCAAAATTCCGTCTCTTAAAAAAAAAATTCCAAAGTTAGTTGTGCGTGTTGCCGCATGCCGGTAGTCCCAGCTACTCATCACTCCGTTGCAGTGAGTTGAGAACCCGCCATTGTACTCCAGCCTGCATGTCAGTCATACCCTATCTATCTCAAAAAAAAAAAAAAAAGTACAGAAAGGAAAAGAAATCTAGGCTGTGCTCCCTAGTATGGGAGATCTAGTCTAGTCATTTGGCAGAATCAGGCTTTGCAATGCCATATTGTCTCTGTCACAAACTGCCAATTCTGCTGGTTAAAGGGGAAGTCGCCACAAACATATCTGAATGAAGGATTATGGCTGTGTTCCAATAAAACTTTATTTGCAAAAACAGGTTGCTGGTTGCAAGGTAGTTTTCCAACCTCTACATGATTCTCAGACTTTAGGTTGCATCATAATCACCTGGAGGGCTTGTTCACACACAGGTTCCTGGGATCCACCCCCACAGCTTTTGATTCAGCAGGTCTGGGGTGGGGCCGATATTTGC
Source organism: Sapajus apella (assembly GCF_009761245.1). Classification (NCBI taxonomy): domain Eukaryota; kingdom Metazoa; phylum Chordata; class Mammalia; order Primates; family Cebidae; genus Sapajus; species Sapajus apella. The sequence continues at coordinate 1,383,196 of NW_022437093.1, forward strand.
ATTTCTAACAATTTTCCAGGTGAGGCTGGCTGTTGATGGTCTAGAAACCACTTTGAAAACCTCTGAAGCAGGCTGGGCACAGTGGCTCATGTCTGTAATCCCAGCACTTTGGGAGGCTGAGGCAGGCAGGTCACAAGGTCAGGAGTTCGAGACCAGCCCGGCCAGCATGGTGAAACCCCATCTCTACTAAAAATACAAAAATTAGCTGGGTGTGGTGGCACATGTTTGTAAACCTAGCTACTCGGGAGGCTGAGGCGGGAGAATTGCTTAAACCAGGGAGCTGCAGGTTGCAGTAAGTCAAGATTTCGCCACTGCATTCCAGCCTGGCAACAGAGCAAGACTGTGTCTCAAGGGAAAAAAAGAAAGATAAAATCTCTGAAGCTTTTCTCAATTCCCTTTTTTCTCTCCGTACCTAAAACATGTCATGTCCCTACTGTAGATGTAGCATTTAGCATGTTAGATCCATTTAGTGGTTGCTGTGTGGGTCTCTGGGAGCCTTTCTGAATCACCTCCCTATCCTAGTGCCTGACAATAGCAGTTTGCTCCCTATTCATTGACTGAACGGAAACGGGAGGGTCATGGTCATCATCATTGTTCCAAGCCATAGATAGAAGATGAAGTCACCACCCCAGATCTCAGAGCTCATCAGAGTAGAGCTTGGGCTGGATCCTGCTCTTCTCTACAGTGAGCAGTTTTCTCCCTGGAGCTCTGTGCAACCTGGAGCCAGCCCTGCGACGGATAAGAGGAAAAAGGACTTTCTCCCCCCACCCCCACAGCCTGTAGGCAAACACACCAGGAGACATTCCCTGCTCAGAGGGGACCTTGAACCGTGTGTTGGGTGCTTGGTGGTTTAATTTTGTTATTTTTTGCTTCTAAGTGGACAATTTTACTTTGTGGTGTGATGTGTGAATATGGGGACTTAAATCCAAATAGCTGTCTGCTGTGGACGGACACTGTTTCTAAATTACAGGGCATTTCAAGTGACCTGTGGTCAGGCTGCTTGCTCTCAGATCAAGCAAAATCAAGATTGGTCCTGATAATAACCAGGGGACTCCTTTCCCCATCTTGAATAGCAGAAGCCACAGCTTCCGGGGCCACCTCCCTCTCCTGGAACTGACTGCCCACCTCCTGGCTTTCTGGCTTTAATTATTTATTTATTTATTTTGTTTAAAAGACGAGCTTGGCCTCCAAAGTGCTTGGATTACAGATGTGAGCCACTGCACCTGGCCCTATTTTTTTATTATTATTTTTTTTATTAAAGATGGGGTTTCACCATATTGGTCAGGCTGGTCTTGAACTCCTGACCTCAGGTAATCCACCCACCTCAGCCTCCCAAAGTGTTGGGATTACAGGCGTGAGCCACTGCGCCCGTCCCTGTTTATTTTTTTGACATGGAGTCTTGCCCTGTTGCCCAGGCTAGAGTGCAGTGGCGCGATCTCGGCTCACTGCAACCTCTGCCTCCCGGGTTCAAGAGATTCTCCTGCCTCAGCCTCCCAAGTAGCTGGGATTACAGATGTGCGTGGCACGCCCAGCTAACTTTTGTATTATTTTAGTAGAGATGGGATTTCACTATGTTGGCCAGGCTGGTCTTGAACTCCTGACCTGGTGATCGCCTGCCTCGGCCTCCCAAAGTGCTGGGATCACAGGCATGAGCCACCGTGCCTGGCCTGCCTCCTGGCTTTTATCCTGGGGACACTGCAAGTAGAGCCAGGCGTGTGGCTCGTGCATCCTTCCCAGCCTCTTTGCTGGGGGGCATGAAGGAGGAAGCACTGGCAGGAGCTCCCCAGAGACAGGCACTGCTTAGTGATGGGTTGGTTGCAAACTGCAGGCGTGACAGTTACCCTCCTCTTCACAACCCACAGACCTGAGAAGGCTTACACAGGAATGTTTTTGATTTTTGAAGTCTTAAGGCTATACTACCTAATCTCCCATGCCTCACTCTTTCCACGTTAATAGACAAAACCAGGAATCAGGACTGCTCCCCCTCCTACTCTTGATTGGGCTCTATAAGAACTGCCAAAGGGCCAGACAGCATTTGCTGCTCTTCTGGGGCTCGGTTCTGAAAAGTGTGACCCTGCAACCTAGAGCACAGGGAAGTCAGGACAGCAAAGGAGCTGGGCTGAGACAGTGGCTTAGAACTCTTTCTGATCCTCCCTGTTCCCACCACCTCGTTAGCCCTACCTGCCAATCAGTTTTGCATCAATAAATGTTATGTTCTGAGCTTGGCCAGATGAATGAGGGGAGAGAGCTAAAGACTGATCTCTGACCTTGGCACGTAAATAGCCTACAGACTGGATTTGACAGTTAATACAGGAAAGGCCCGCAATTCTCTGATGCCTTTTTGCCCTAATCAGATTAAGCATTCAAAGGCTATAGGGAAATCTTCCATTTGAAGAGAAAGACCCCACAAGGCAGGAAGTCACTTCACTCATTCATTTGTTCAGACTGTCAATCATTCGGTCAAGGGTCGCTGGCATTTGTCAAACGCCCTATTACCTGTGCTGAGCACCGTGCTAACTGGTTTTGAATCGAGTGGCTGCAAGAATTCCAGAATTCCATGCTGTGCTCTTCTGGAAGGCTGTGCACAGCCAGGCAGTCAAGAGCACAGCTTCAGTTCAACACATCTAAGCTCCAATCCTGGTTCTGCTATGTGATTTTTGGCAAGTTATTTAAACTCTCTGCCTTAAGTTTCTCTTGGAGTAAATAATACCAACCTCCACAGGCTGTCATCAAGGCCGAGTGAGACCATCTGTGTGAAGTGGGCAGCACAGAGCCTGGTGCTTGGCAGGTGCCTGGTAGCCATGAACATGATAGTGCCTGCACTTGGCTGAACTGTCAGGCTAAGCAGCCTCCCTTCCTTCCCTCTCTCCCCTCCCCCATCCCTGGCATGCTGCCAGTCACTGGAGCGCTGTGATGACTCACAATCCCTGTCCTCAATGATATTATAAATCTATTGTTGGCCGGGCACTGTGGCACAACGCTTATAATCCCAGCACTTTGGAAGGCCGAGGCAGAAGGATCACTTGAGGCCAGAAGTTTGAAACCACAGCCAGGGCAACATAGCAAGATCCCGTCTCTACAAAAAAAGAAATTAACTGAGGCCGGGCGTGGTGGCTTACGCGTGTAATCCAAGCACTTTGGAGACCAAGGCGAGCAGATCACCTGAGGTCAGGAGTTCAAGACCAGCCTGACCAACCTGGTAAACCCCGTCTTTAAAAGAAAAAATATTTAAAATTAAAAAAAAAGCCGGGTGCGGTGGCTCAAGCCTGTAATCCCAGCACTTTGGGAGGCCGAGGCGGGTGGATCACAAGGTCAAGAGATCGAGACCATCTTGGTCAGCATGGTGAAACCCCGTCTCTACTAAAAATACAAAAAAAATTAGCTGGGCATGGTGGCGCATGCCTGTAATCCCAGCTACTCAGGAGGCTGAGGCAGGAGAATTGCCTGAACCCAGGAGGCGGAGGTTGCGGTGAGCCGAGATCGCGCCATTGCACTCCAGCCTGGGTAACAAGAGTGAAACTCCATCTAAAAAAAAAAAAAATTAGCTGAACATGGTGGTGTGCACCTGTAGTCCTAGCCATTTGGGAGTTGGGAGGCTGAGGCAGGAGGATCACTTCAGCCTAGGAGTTCATGGTTATATAGCCTGGGTGAAAGAGGGAGACCCTGTCCCTCTAGGGAAAAAAAAAAAAAACAAACTGCTGGGCATGGTGGCTCACGCCTGTAATCCCAGCACTTTGGGAGGTTAAGGCAGGTAGATCACCTGAGGTCGGGAGTTCAAGACCAGGCTGACCAACATGGAGAAACCCTGTCGCTAGTAAAAATACAAAATTAGATGGGTGTGGTGGCGTGCGCCTGTAATCCCAGCTACTTGGGAGGCTGAGGCAGAAGAACTGGTTGAATCTGAGAGGCAGAGGTTTCTGCGAGCCGAGATTGCTCCATTGCACTCCAGACTGGGAAACAAGAGTGAAACTCCGTCTCAAAACAAAACAAAACTTGTTGACAATGCTTGGCCAGGCATGGTGATGCATACCTGTAATCCCAGCTACTCAGGAGGCTGAGGCTAGAGAAGCGCTTGAACCTGGGAGGCGGAGGATGCAGTGAGCTGAGATCGCACTGCTTCACTCTAGCCTGGGCGACAGAGCAAGACTCCGTCTCAAATATACACCCCCAACCCCCTCAAAAAAAAACAAAAGGCAATGCTTAGTTTCTTCATCTATAAAATGGGGGAGTGGTGACCCCCACAGAGGACCTGGAAGGAGCCTTAGTATAGAGGCAAACGCTCTTTGCCTAAGGAAAAGACTGTGGGAATATTAGATTATAGTGGCAGCCCATAGTTTGTCATCAAATGCCACTGCAGCCCTGGGGGCTATCTTCAATAACAGATATTTAAAAATCCCTGAACCCACTTCACCCTATATTTGCTCACACACAGAGGTTTCTTCAGTGCCATCTGTGTTAATCAGTTGTGCTGTTTCACTTCACACTGTGTGATGTGAACTTCAGTCAGTGCAAGGAAAAAGCGGTATATTCTCTCCAAAGGACCCCACAATGTGTTCACCACCTCGTCATGCATCTCGGAGCCCTCAGCCACTGGGCCACCTCCTCACCCCCCAGGGTGGTCTGAAGTTTTAAGCAGTCTGCCCGCCTGCCCGCCTGCCCACCTGCCCACCTGCCCGCCTGCCTGCCTGCCTGCCTGCCTGCCTGCCTGCCTTTCTTTCTTTCTTTCTTTTCTTTTCTTTTTTTTTTTTGAGACAGAGTTTTGCTCTTGCTACCCAGGCTGGAGTGCAATGGCGCGATTTTGGCTTACCGCAACCTCCGTCTCCTGGGTTCAGGCAATTCTCCTGCCTCAGCCTCCTGAGTAGCTGGGATTACAGGCACGCGCCACCATGCCCAGCTGATTTTTTGTATTTTTAGTAGAGACGGGGTTTCACCATGTTGACCAGGATGGCCTCGATCTCTTGACCTCGTGGTCCACCCGCCTCGGCCTCCTGAAGTGCTGGGATTACAGGCGTGAGCCACCGCGTCCGGCCTGTTTCTTTTTTGAGAAGGGGTTTCCCTCTGTCACCCAGGCTGGAGTACAGTGGCACGATCTCAGCTCTCTGCAATCTCTGCCTCCCAGGTTCAAGTGATTCTCCTGCCTTTAGCGGTGTACAGGCATATGCCACCATGCCCGGCTAATTTTTTGTATTTTTAGTACAGAAAGGGTTTCACCATGTTAGCCAGGATGATCTTGATCTCCTGACCTCCTGCTCTGCCCACCTTGGCCTCCCAAAGTGCTGGGATTACAGGCGTGAGCCACTGAGCCCAGCGGCAGTCTGCCTTTCTTTTTCTTTCTTTCTTTTTTTTTTTTTTTGAGGCAGTCTCACTCTGTTGCCCAGGCTGGAATGTAGTGTCGCAATCTTGGCTCACTGCAACCTCCTCCCACCCCTGGGTTAAAGTGATTCTTCTGCCTCAGCCTCCTGAGTAGCTGGGAATACAGGCATGTGCCACCATGCCCAGCTAATTTTTGTAATTTTAGTAGTGACAGGGTTTCACCATGTTGGTCAGTCTGGTCTTGAACTCCTGACCTCGTGATCCACCCACCTCGGCCTCCCAAAGTGCTGGGTTTACAGGCCTGAGCCATGATGCCCAGCCATATCCAACTTTGTAAGGAAAAAAATAACCTGAAAGAGGAGTGGAAAAAATATTAAAATATTTTTCACCTAGATTTTTCAAATGAGCATTTTGCCATCGATGCTTTCTCTGTGTATAGGGTATGTGTTTAATTTGTTGTTATTGTTGAAGCACTGGAAAGTTTCAGGTATCTACTTTTTCAGCCCTAAATACTACAGTACTACAATGTGTGTCTCCTACAGTTTCTCTCTTACCACACACCGTTATCACACACAACAAATTCAGAGCTGCTATATTATCTAAGACAGGCCAGGCGCGGTGGCTCATGCCTGTAATCCTAGCACTTTAGGAGGCTGAGGCTGGAGGATCACTTGAGCCCCGGATCACTTGAGCTGCCTGTACTTCATCATCCTGCATGCCAGAGTTAGATCTTGTCTCAAAAAAACACAAAAAATTACATTATCTGGGCCGGGCGCGGTGGCTCAAGCCTGTAATCCCAGCACTGTGGGAGGCCGAGGCGGGTGGATCACGAGGTCAAGAGATCGAGACCATCCTGGTCAACATGGTGAAACCCCGTCTCTACTAAAAATACAAAAAATTAGCTGGGCATGGTGGCGTGTGCCTGTAATCCCAGCGACTCAGGAGGCTGGGGCAGGAGAATTGCCTGAACCCGGGAGGCGGAGGTTGCGGTGAGCCGAGATCACGCCATTGCACTCCAGCCTGGGTAACAAGAGCGAAACTCCGTCTCAAAAAAAAAAAAATATTACATTATCTAATATGGAGTCCATTTTTGAATTTCCTAATTTGTTTGAGACAGAGTATTGCTCTGTGGCCCAGGCTGGAGTGCAATGGCACAATCTTGGCTCACTGTAACCTCCATCTCCTGGGCTCAAGCAAGTCACCTGCCTCAGCCTCCTGAGTGGCTGGGACTACCGATGTGTACCACCATGCCCAGCTAATTTTTATATTTTTAGTAGAGATGGGGTTGCACCACGTGGGCCAGGCTGGTCTCAAACTCCTGAGCTCAGGTAACCCTGCTGCCTCAGCCTCCCACTGGGATTACAGATATGAGCCACTGTGCCTCGCTATTTTTTTTAAGTATAAATATTTTTCATTTCAGAGAAGGGGGTCTCACTCTGTCACCCAGGCTGGAATGCAGTGGTACAGTTGCAGCTCACCTACAGCCTCAATGCCCCAGGCTCAAGCTGTCCTCCTTGCCTCAGCCTCCGAGTGGCTGGGACTATACCCGGCTCATAGCTAGTTTTTAATCCAGAGCCCAGGCAAGGTTGAGGCCAGGCACAGGTGAGAGGGTAATTGTGCTATTTTACTCTTCCTTCCCCTCCCAGTTTGACTTCTGGATCCTTCCTTCCACCCAGACGGCTCTGGTCAAGGTCAGGAGCCGCTTGTGTTACCAGATCTAAAGGATCCTTCTCTGTCCTCAGCGGGGACTCACCAAGGGCAGTTTCCCCAGGAGTTTCTGGGTCACAACACATTCCCATTTCCTCCCTAACTCGGAGATTTGTGGCTTCAAACACCAGTTGTGCACTGATGCCACCCATACTTCCCGCATCCAGGGGGTCAAGCCCTGACCTGTCTCCCCGACTCCAGACTGCCCCGTTCCACTGCCTTCTCCACATTTCCATTCAGGTGTGCCACGGGCACCTCACTGTGTCTGAACAGAAGTCTTCATGTCTTCCCTTCTTCCCCAGCTCGGAAACAGCACAACCATCGCCGCCATTTATCCTTGATAACACCCTTTCCTTACTGCCACCAGCCCCTCCACCCACGGGTTCCTGTTGGACTCACCTGCCTCCATCCTCACTTCCATCACTGAGGCCTGGCCTGCCACTCAGAGTCCAGAAGTATCCAGGGCTCTCCATCTTGCTCTGCTCTTGCCCCACCCCCACAATACACTTTCCACAGTGCTAATGTCTTTAAAATGTAAATTACATCTGGCCACTCCCTCCCTTAAAACCCTTTAATAGCTGCTCATTGGAATGAAAAAAATTGCCTCAGCTCCTCTGGCTTACAAGGCCCAGGCAGCCTAACCTGCCTGCATCTCCAGCTTCCTCCACCATTCTTGCTGGGGATCCTCCAGGGCTGCCTTTAACTGCTTGAATGCGGAGATTTTCCTGACTGGGGGCTTTTGTAGTTGCTTTCACCCCGGCCTGCCATGCTCTCACGCTGGGATCTCCTGTGGCTGCCTCCCCCCTGCCTTCCTGGCCTCCCACAGCTACCCAGCGTTCACTGTCCGGATCCTGCTCCAGAAGCAGGGCTGCCCTCTTCATCCGGGGTTCTGGGCAGGAGCTCTGACCGGCTCAGCTCCTTCTCCATTCACCTGGACAAGGGCGGGGTAAGGGATCTTAATTTGGTCTGGACTCATCATCATAATATTCATAATTATTATAGCGTATTTTCTTCTGATTTTAAAATTAATGAAAACAATTTCCAGGGCCCCTAAAAGTGTCATAAGCTTGTTGGAGCAGCGGAATCTTACCTGAGAGTAACGCTAAAGTTCCTAGGAAACCAGAGACCTTACAGCCTCTTCAATACTGTTTGAGATGGAAGAGAAAAATGCAGATTAGTGCTTTCTGCTACAGATCTCATCTCTCCAGGCTAAAGTTGCCAAGGAACATGCCATCACTGCAACTACTAAAAACACAATGCATAATGAAAGGCATCTTCTACAAATGAATCTGTGAATACAGAATGGACTGCAGAGGTTGACAATTTGATTCTGTTCTCTGCAAGGAGTTAGAATTTCACTTGGGGGCCACTAGGACCGTTGTATTAATTATGTGTATTCTATTGGGTTTTTGTGTTTGTTTTTGAGATGGAGTCTCACTTTGTCACCCAGGATGGAGTGCAGTGGCTCAATCTCGGCTCACTGCAACCTCCCAAGTTCGAGCGATTCTCCTGCCTCAGTAGCTAAGACTACAGGTGCTCACCACCACACCCAGCAAATTTTTGTGGTTTTAGTAGAGATGGGGCTTTACTATGTTGGCCAGGCTGGTCTCGAGCTCCTGACCTCAGGTGATCTAACCGCCTTGGCCTCCCAAAGTGCTGAGATTACAGGTTGTGAGCCACTGTGCCCGGCCCTATTCTATTGTTTATACTCAATTTTCAGTCGAGGAAAACAGAATCAGAGAAGCTTAATAACTTGGCCAAGATGGCAAAGACAACAGTGACTCCAGGGTTTCAACCCCAGCTCCTGCTCTTAGGGGTTGCTTTGGAGAGATTGGGTTGGAGGTGCCCAAGGCCCTGCTAGGGGAGAGAGATGTCTAGGAGTTATTTGGATAAACTAGTTCAAGGCTCAAGAGAGATCCTTAGCTCGTGACATAGATTTGGGAATTATTCTTACATTGGTAGCACTTAGAGATTCGAAGTGGATCAGCTCATTCACTTGCCATCTTGTGGGGCCTAGAATTGTTTTCATGTCTAAACCGTCCTGCCCATGACGGCCTTGCTCCCCAGCTGGCTCTCACACCCTGCTCTTTCCCAGGAGTGCCTGGCTTCAAAGGAATGCTTAGGGAGCCCCTCCTTTCTGCAGGTGTTGAGGTCCATCTCCAGCCCTGCTGGATCAGGTGGCAAAACTTGTCTTCCCTGCCTTTGGTGCCTGACACTCTCAGGGACATGGCTTGTGGGTAACATTCTAAGCACTTGCCCACCCAATAAATCCTGACTGAGTACCTGCATGTGCCAGACGAATCTAGGTACTGAGGATACAACTGTGAGCAAAGTTGACCAGGTCCCTGGACCCAAGGAGCAAGCTTGTAGTCTAGAGGCAGGAAGCAGAAGTGAGCAGGAACACACATCACCATGTTGCTAAGGAGCCATAAGAAAGGCAAAGCCGGGCCAGGCGTGGTGGCTCATGCCTGTAATCCCAGCATTTTGGGAAGCCGAGGCAGGTGCATCACCTGAAGTCAGGAATTCAAGACCAGCCTGGCCAATATGGAGAAACCCCATCTCTACTAAAAATACAATAATTGGTCGGGCGTGATGGCATGTGCCTATAGTCCCAGCTACTCGGGAGGCGGAGGCAGAATTGCTTGAACCCAGGAGGCAGAGGTTGCAGTGAGCTGAGATCGTGCAACTGCAGTCCAGCCTGAGAGACAGAGAGGGAGACTGGAGAATCCATCTCAAAAACAAACAAGCAAACAAACAAACACCACCACCACCACCAGCAACAACAACAAAGGGAAAGAAAGAAGCCAAGGAGGAGGAATCTCAGACAGCAATGGCAGAGCATGAAATCAAGCGTGGTGGTACCCTTCTGTACCTGAACAGGCCACAACCCATGAAGCCTCCGTGGAGTCCCTAGAAGATGAGGCATTAGAATTCCAGCCCCTCCTTCACCCAAGGAGGAGCTGAGCCTCAAAGGCTCACCTGGCCCACAGGGTAAAGATGGGGAATTTCAGGTTTTTTTCTTTTTT
>NW_022437093.1:1393341-1408274 GCF_009761245.1 Sapajus apella
GTTTTTTTTTTTTTTTTGGACGGAGTTTCGCTCTTGTTACCCAGGCTGGAGTGCAATGGCACGATCTCGGCTCACCGCAACCTCCGCCTCCTGGGTTCAGGCAATTCTCCTGCCTCAGCCTCCCGAGTAGCTGGGATTACAGGCATGCGCCACCATGCCCAGCTAATTTTTTGTATTTTTAGTAGAGATGGGGTTTCACCGTGTTGACCAGGATGGTCTCGATCACTTGACCTCGTGATCCACCCGCCTCGGCCTCCCAAAGTGCGGGGATTACAGGCTTAAGCCACCGCGCCCGGCCAATTTTTGTGTTTTTAGTAGAGATGGGGTTTCACCATATTGGCCAGGATGGTCTCAATCTCTTGACCTTGTGATCTGCCTGCCTTGGCCTCCCAAAGTGCCTGGATTACAGGCATAAGCCACTGTGCCTGGCCTCGGTTTTCTATTTTGATGAAAATGTTGCAATTTGGACAGTGCTGCAAGACAAACCCAAAGTATGTAGCCAATTGCACTGACTTTTGATAGTTCTTTTACACTTCGGACAGCTTCGGAGTTTCCTTCTCTTGGGGAGGTTTGGGGTGAAGGTGCCTTCTCCTCCAGCCCACAGCAGGGTTAACATCTGAGCAGGTGTAATGTTTTTCTGGACTGGCATCACTGGTTGGAGCCAAGAATGTTTAAACCCCTATATTATGTCAGATACCATTTCTATCAAACTACTTCTCCCTAATCTAAGGCTAATTACCTCACGATTAACACCGGTCGTCTGACGTTGGTAAACCATTTACCCTCCCTGAGCTTCAGATTTCTTCATCTGTAAAATGGAGATAATTATACTTATATTCACAGAGGCACTGTGAGGATTAAATATATGAAAAGCTATTTAAAGGATCTTAAGGTCTAGACAAATGCCAGCTCATGTTAGTGCAAACCTGCTCAGCAGTTGCTTGGTTGGTAGGATGGGGCATCTCAGAACAGAACAGCTGACGGAAACCTCCTTCGGTGCTGGCCCATCTCTGGGCGCTGGTGTGTTCTGAACAATCAACTTCTTTTTTTTTTTTTTTTTGGGACGGAGTTTCACTCTTGTTACCCAGGCTGGAGTGCAATGGCGCGATCTCGGCTCACCGCAACCTCCTGGGTTCAGGCAATTCTCCTGCCTCAGCCTCCCGAGTAGCTGGGACTACAGGCGTGCGCCAGCATGCCCAGCTAATTTTTGTATTTTTAGTACAGACGGGGTTTCACCATGTTGACCAGGATGGTCTTGATCTCTTGACCTCGTGATCCACTCGTCTCAGCCTCCCAAAGTGCTGGGATTATAGGCGTGAGCCACCGCACCCGGCCACGCCCGCTGTTTTTTTGTTTTGTTTTGTTTTTTTGAGACGGAATTTCGCTCTTGTTGCCCAGGCTGGAGTGCAATGGCGCGATCTCGGCTCACGCAACCTCCGCCTCCTGGGTTCAGGCAATTCTCCTGCCTCAACCTCCTGAGTAGCTGGGACCACAGGCACGCGCCACCATGCCCAGCTAATTTTTTGTAGTTTTAGTAGAGACGGGGTTTCACCGCGTTGACCAGGATGGTCTCGATCTCTTGACCTCGTGATCCACCCACCTCGGCCTCCCAAAGTGCTTGAGCCACCGCGCCCGGCCTGAACAATCAACTGCTGATCTAAGTTCAGTTTCTCAAGTAGCTTCCCTTCCTGGGGAGATCCCCTCAGCTTGTCAGGTAAGTTTTAGATCACAGATCAATAATCGTCCTTTGGGCACATAGGGTGGGGAAAAATAAAAGAAAAGCAAAATAATCTTGCTTTACAATCCAGACCCTGTGAGCGGGACTGACTTTATAGTTTTAACAGTCCCCTAGATCAACTGAGAACAATCCAGACCCTGCAAATGAGGGTGGATTGAAAGCAGGTAATCATTCTTACTCATTTCTCAGTACCTAATGCACTTGGGTAGTACTCATTAAAATGTGCTAAGGCTGGGCACAGTGGCTCAGGCCTGTAATCCCAGCACTTTGGGAGGCCGAGGCGGGTGGATCACCTGAGGTCAGGAGTTCGAGAGCAGCCTAGCCAACATGGTGAAACCCTGTCTCTAATAAAAATACAAAAATTAGCTGGGTGTGGTGGTGGGTACCTGTAATCCCAGCTATTCAGGAGGCTGAGGCAGGGGAATTGCTTGAGCCTGAAAGGGAGAGGCTGCAGTGAGCCGAGACTGCTCCACTGCACTCCAGCCTGGGCAAGAGACTGAGACTCCATATCAAAAAAAAAAAAAAAAAAGAAAAGAAATAAAATAAAAAAAGAAAATGAGGCAGCCATGATGCAACATTTCAGCGTTTTCACCTGGGAAATTCACCATCAGCACATCTACCTCTTAACAAGGGTTCCCACATCACAACCTGTAGACCGAATTAGGAAACAGACAAATCTGCAACGCATCAACGCAGCCGGGCTCCGAAAATAGCAGCTGCAGCCACAAACCAAAGAACAGGCCTTTGTGAACAGAGTGAAAGAAACTGCTTGTCCTGAGCTCATCTTTTAAGCCAGAGAACTCCCTACTCCTACTAAAGTATGTCTTTAAGCCAAGATAGGAATCAATTACATAAAAGTAGGATGTCTTAGTACATTAGATTTTCCCTTTCCCGCTAAGTTTCCGAGGCCTAATTTTCCAACCAGAGTCCAAGAGAATATGAACTTACATGAAGAGGGGTGGCTGACTCGTTGTCCATAGGTTTGACAGCATTAACAGAGGCCAGGCTCTCCATGAACCACGCAAGACCAGGAGATGAATCCCTTTCACAGTGCAAAACCCACTTTCAGGGTGATCGCTGCCTTGAGGAACATGGTTTCACTCCAGTCGCTCCAGTGCATCTGTCTCAAACTGTCTCTTGTTTTTCAAACAACATTGAATTTATCTCCTCACCCTAATTAACACCACTTAGGAAGGTAAGTCAGTTTCAGAAACACTTCTGTTGGTTTCACATGGAAACCATACAACTGCCTGAGCAGCTTCACACCTGAAGCCACCTTCCAGCCCAACAAAGCACCCACCCTCCTTCTACCTTCCTTTCCCTTCCTTCCCCTCCTCCTTTTCTCTTTCTTTTCTTTCTTTCTGGCTGGAGTGCAATCTCCACTCACTGCAACCTCCACCTACGGGGTTCAAGCAATTCTCCTGCCTCAGCGTCCCTAGTAGCTGGGATTATAGGCACCTGCCACCATGCCTGGCTAATTTTTTTTTTTTTTTTTTGAGACAGAGTTTCACTCTTGTTGCCCAGGCTGGAGAGCAGTGGTGCAACTTGGCTCACTGCAATCTCCGTCTCCTGGGTTCAAGCAGTTCTCCTACCTCAGCCTCCCGAGTAGCTGGGATTACAGGCACGCGCCACCATGCCAGGCTAATTTAGTATTTTTAGTAGAGATAGGTTTTCTCCATGTTGGTTAGGCTTGTCTCAACCTCCTGACTTCAGGTGATCCACCCACCTCGGCCTCCCAAAGTGCTGGGATTACAGGCGTGAGCCACGACGCCTGGCCCACCTTTCTTGCATTAAGCATATTAAGAGATACCATTTGGGGCCAGACTCGTCGTCGAGACAGTATTTATTTTTTAAGTGGCACTGAGGTCATACATTTTAATCCCCACAACACATTTAACTGTCCTCTGCCCATCCTTAGAGATTCTGAGGATGAAACGTTATGCAAAGTCCCTTAGAGAGTTCAGATGTCATTGAAAAGGGAGCAGGGGCAGGAAAAGGCTCATCTTTTTAACCTAAGCCCAAAGTCCAAACCAGGTGCCAGAAAGATAGAATAAAAACTGTTCCTATAGCTTTGAAATGCTTTAGGGATGCTGAAGGATAGTCTTTAGAGAATCATTTAAATTAATATATCTTTTTTTTTTTCATACAGAGTATTGCTCTGTCGCCCAGGCTGGAGTACAGTGGCGTGATCTCGGCTCACTGCAAACTCTGCCTCCTGGGTTCAAGCAATTCTTCTGCTTCAGCCTCCTGAGTAGCTGAGACTACAGGTGCCTGCCACCATGCCAGCTAATTCTTGTATTTTTAGTAGAGATGAGGTTTCACCATATTGGCCAGACTGGTGTTGAACCCCTGACTTCATGATCCGCCCACCTCAGCCTCCCAAAGTACTAGGATTATAGGCATGGGCCACCGTGCCTGGCTTAAATTAATGTATCTATCTATTCTTCATTTCAAATGATAAATGAAATAATATCCCAGTGATTCAGTCTTTTCCAGTTTTTAGTAAATATAGTAATGGAAAAGATGGGAGCTCCCTTCCTCCCTTGCTCCCACCTTTGGAAACCCATTAGGTGGGGCCAGGTGTGGTGGCTCATGCCTGTTATCCTAGCACTTTGGGAGGCTGAGGTGGGAGGATTGCTTGAGCTCAGGAGTTCAACACCAGCCTGGGTAACATGGTGAAACCCCATCTCTACAAAAAATACAGAAATTAGGCTTGGTGGCACATACCTATAGTTCCACCTACTTGGGAGGCTGAGGTGGGTGACCCGAGCCTGGGAGGTTGAGGCTGCAGTGAGCAGTGATTGTGCTGCTGCATTCCAGCCTGGGTGAGCCTGTCTCACAAAAACAAATAACCCTACAAAAAACTCGAATACCTATGGGTCCATATTGAGACAAGTAAATGAGTTAAGAGAAAGCTTTTCCGTACCCAGTACCAACCAATCAGTGTAGAAGGAATGGAAGGATCAGAAACCACTATTTGGCAACTATCATAGTTATTCAGCCAAAAAAACCAATAGATACTGAAAGTCGGGGGTAGAAGTCTGATGAGGAACAGGATGTTTAGTCTCAAAGCACTTCCCTACAAAATATTTATTAACTTTACAGTGGGGGAACCTGGCAGTCACAACTAAGTGACATCACCAATAATGGAGAAATTCATAATCACGTGTCGCCTGATACAATACTATGTGAAGAACACAGCATCACTTCTGAATATTCCCGCCCAAAATGCAGAGTCTGAACCGAATCATGAGGAAACACCAAACCCAATTCGAGTTTACACAATAGCCTCTTACCTTAAAATGCCAAGGTGCAAAAGCAAGCCTGAACTGTAGACTAAAGGGGACCGAGACACCACTACTAAATTCAATACAATTCTTTATTTTTTACATTTTGTTAAAAGGCAGGGTCTTGCTACATTACCCAGCCTGTTCTTGAACCCTTGGCCTTGCCATCCTTCTGCCTTGGGCTTCCAAAATGCTAGGATTACAGGAGCCACTGTGCCCAGAGAATATAATGGTGTTTTTGCATGATAAAGCTATTATTGGGACTGCCGGGCAAACATGGTTTCTGGCTGGTAGTAATGTTTCCATGTATCCCTACTTATGATGCATATGTTTGATAATATATTTGGTGATGTTGGGACATCAGAAAAAAATGGACTATTCTTGCAGTATTCTTATATAAATTTATTATTCCAAAATCTGGAAAAACATTAAAAAGGTAAAAGCCAGGCATCTTTTTTTGTTTTGAGATGGAGTTTCGCTCTTGTTGCCCAGACTGGAGTGCGGTGGCACAATCTCAGCTCACTGCAAACCTCCGCCTCCCTGGTTCAAGCGAGATCCTGCTTCAGCCTCCTGAATAGCTGGGATTACAGGCACGCACCACCACACCCAGCTAATTTTTGTATTTTTAGTAGAAACAGGGTTTCACCATGTTGGCTAGGTTGGTCTCTACCTCCTGACCTCAGGTGATCTGCTGGCCTCGGCCTCCCAAAGTGCTGGGATTATAGGCGTGAGCAGGACTAAGATTTACAGTGAAGACCAGGATCAATTACTTAACAAGAATACCACATTCTGATGCTCTCTATAGGGTCATTTTTGTGTCAGGAAAATATCGAATCAGATTCTTCCCAGCTTATTTCCCCTACAACTTAATAGCTCTTCGCTAACTTCTGTATGTATTTACTGCAATTGCACAGCCCGGCATTTGCACTCTCAAAAGATTTAATGCAATTACAGTCAAATATAATAATATATAATACTTTTTTCCCATGGAAATAAATTGGTGTTTTAAAATTTACAATTCCCATGAATAAAATTTCAGTTACTACAAAATGCTAAGACAGATTGAGATCTCAAAGAAAGAACTTGAGAAAATTATGTGTAAAGGACTTCACAAAAGAAAGCATAATTGTTAGAATCCTGGTACAAAGTAACTTTTCCTAGGTGTAAGGTTCAAGTCTGATTTCTTGAATTGTTCAACATCAACAGACCTCATTTGTATTCTTTTTATTTTCATTATTACTTTCAGAGACAGGATCTGACTATGTTGCCCAGGCTGGACTCCTGGGCTCGGATCCTCCCTGCCTCAGCCTCCTGAGTGGCTGGGATTACAGGCATGGACCACCACGCCCGGTGCTACAAATGTTTTTGAAAAACGCCCGCAAACACAATGAGCTTGCATCGTGTGAGAGCAGGTGCCGCTCAGCTGGTGCTGGACAGAAGAGGCTTGCGGTATTTGCACTGAATCCAAACCCGGTACATTGTCAGTTGCTTCCCTCGGTTCACCTGCAGGCGTCGGTCCACCAGATTCTGAACCTTTTCCAGCCCAGCAGTGGTGAAAAGTACATCCAGTTCCTCTGTATGCAAAAGAAAAGGTGTTTATAAGTTTTCCCCTCAAGAAAAGGCATTTTTATCTACTAAGTCCCTTGTTAAATGGGGCTCTGGGAAGTTGCTGTCATGTTTTTTATGTGGCCATTTGCTTATAAATGCAGTGGTCATTTGGTAACAGCAAGTTCATGTTTAGGTAGGGGAAGCCCCCGCGTATGGGCCACGGGTTTTTCTTTTTTAAAACCTTTGGTTTATATTTGGCCTTTAGGCTCTATGAATACCTTAAAATCATAGGCAAAAATCTCTATATATGTATGTCAAAGCAATTGTTAGGAAAGAGGTTTCATTTCTTAACCAAAGGCTCAAAGAAGGTGACCCCAAAAAGAGCCCAGGAATGGAGAATTCCTAAGGCCCAGGTGAAGGGTGAAGCCTGTGGCCAGGGCCAGTTGCAGAGGAGAGCAGTTCCCGGCACCCCTAGAACCCAGAGGACATGACTCACCAAAGCACAACCCCACGCAGAAGGTGAAATGGGCTGGAATGGAGATGAGCCTTGCAGAACGGGTAGGCTTCCCAATTTGGACAGTGGCAGAAAGGGAGAGCAGAGCAGGACTGAAGGAATGGACAAGGCAGGGCTGCCTGGCGCCCCTGAGTGGCTGGCTGCCATGGTTATCCTAGCCCAGGGTGGAGGAGGGAGTGAGCAGTGGGGAACTGCAGGAAACCGCCGGCCTAAAAGGCAGGAGGGGCCAGATAGTCTTCTTTCTGAATGTGCCTTGAAGACCATCTCATCTGGTATTAGGAACTTTTAGCATAAAAAGATGAGTGTTTCATACCTTGTGTGAAGAAGTAAACCCTGGTTCCATCACCTCTCACGTAGAAATTTCCAGATAGACACTGACCTGCAGAGTAGTGTGGTAAAAATCAAACACACTTTGCTGGGTGAAGAGCACTCCTGCCTCAGTGCTTCAGGAAGAGCAGCTCAACGGGAAGAAGCTAACTCCAGTGTCAGAAATCATGAGGTTCCTAAGTGTCCCACTCCAAAACTCTAGAATTGTTTGATGAAACTTATTCACTCTCCCGACTCCATTAAATTAATAGCACAAACTTTTTATTTATTGATTTTGAGACGGAGTTTTGCTCTTGATGTCCAGGCTGGAGTGCAATGGCGTGACCCTGGCTCACTGCAAACTCCGCCTCCCAGATTCAAGAGATTCTCCTGCCTCAGCCTCCGGAGTACCTGGGATTACAGGCACACCACCACGCCTGGCTAATTTTTTGTATTTTTAGGAGAGATGGGGTTTCACCATGTTGGCCAGGCTGGTCTTGAACTCCTGACCTCAGGTGATCCACCTGCCTCGGCCTCCCAAAGTGCTGGGATTAAAAGCATGAGTCACCACGCTGGGCCCATTTTTTGTTTTTTTTTTTTAATTAAGCAATATAGCTGAGTTTAAGGAAACTTGAGACAGCCATTACCATTTTGGTGGTGACTGTCCTTTGCGTGTTTCTTCATGTGTCTACACAATCATAAATACAACAACTCGGATACTCTTTTGATCATGAACATGCTTTCCCTTCTGCTGCTAGCCTCCCTGACCTTACCTCAGTTTTTTGGCCTGGTAAATACTTCTAGACCTTCCCGAATGCCCAAATCATCACACATGTGTATACTTATTTCCCTGCAGATACTAGTATTAAGGGATGGAGTTTAAAATACTCTCCTGCACACTGCTCCTCTCACTGAGTAATATGGAATGGAAATCCCTCCAAGCTCAGTAGTATAGGGTCCATCTCAGGTGACAAGCACATCTACCTATACAGGGGCATTCACTTTGTTTGCAAAGTTTTGCTCATACATGTGTTATATACTAGTTTTTGACTGTATCCAAAAAGACTATTGGATTGAGTAACACCTGGGTGCTTAAAAAAAGACTGTAATGCTGGGTGCAGTGGCTCATGCCTGTAATCCCAGCACTCTGGGAGGCTGAGGTGGGTGGATCACCTGAGGTCAGAAGTTCAAGACCAGCCTGGCCAACGTGGTGAAACCCCGTTTCTACTAAAAATACAAATAATTAGGTGGGTGTGGTGGTGAGTGTCTGTGATCCTAGCTACTCGGGAGGCTGAGGCAGGAGGCAAAGATTGTAGTGAGCCGAGATCGTGCCATTGCACTCCAGCCTGGGAAACGAGTGAAAGTCAAAAAAAAAGGCTGTAACAATTTCTATTTCTACCAGTAATGAAGGAATGCACTTCTTTCTTTGAATTGGCCAGCAATAAGAAGTACGAACTCATTATTTTTATTTCCTTGAAGTGTTGTTTATTGGCCATTTAGATATGCTCTTCTGTGAACTGATTAAATATTCCTGTTTTTTGGGTGGGACACTGATCTTTTTCTTATCAATTTCATGACAGCTCCTTGAAGAGCAGCGATATTAAGTCTTTATTATGTGCACTGAAAATATTCCTTCTTACTCTCTCATTTGCCTTTTACATGTTTAATGGTATTTTTTGTGATGCTACATTTAAAATTATTTATGTCTTTCAAATGTCTTTCTTTCATTTTTTTTTTTTTTTTTTGAGGAGTAGTCAGGCCCTGTCATCCAGGCTGGAGTGCAGTAGTGTGTGATCTTGGCTTATCGTAACCTCTGCCTCCCAGGTTCAAGTGATTCTCCTGTCTCAGCCTCCCAAGTACCTGGGACTATGGCGCCTGCCACTATCCTGACTAATTTTTGAATTTTTAGTAAAGACGGGGTTTTACCATGTTGACCAGGCTGATCTCAAACTCCTGATCTCAGGTGATCTGTCTGCCTTGGCCTCCCAAAGTGCTGGTATTATAGGTGTGGGCCACCGTGCCTGGCCGTCTTTCAAATGTCTTTTTAAAAAAAGCTCTTCTAAAGGTAGCTGTCTTGCTTAAAAAGACCTCAATATCTACATTATACAAGCATCTGCAGTTTTCTTAAAAAATGTACTATTGTCACATTTTAAATGGCTTTATATATGGAGCTCTAATTCTAAAGTATCTGTTCTGATGGCAGCACCATTTTTTGATTATAGTGGCAAAATACCTTTTTTAAACCGAAGCTGAGCCATGTCATAGCGGCCGTAATCTCGCAGAAGCATCATCCCCCCAGGTTTCAGAAGCTTGCTCAGCCTGTTGATAGCCTTCTGCATCCTGTGGGGCAGCAGGGAATGACGATCAATCAGGTCTCCTTAAGGACAAGCTTTCCTTTCCCTGTAGCATATCCCAAAAAACGCCAGTGAACTTCCTCCCCAACTGACACACCAAATCTAAGATCTAAGCTCCTCTACCCTTGCTTCAGTTAGAAGTGAGGGACACCTTAGCTGCCTGCTCACAGCTGTGGCCTTCATCCATTGCTTTCAGCCTGAAGAGGGCCCAGGACAGCTTGCTTCTGCCATAAGAAAGTTCTCTGCTCCAGGCCAGGTGCAGTAGTTCATGCCTGTAATCCCAGTACTTTGGGAGGCTGAGGCAGGCGGATCACTCGAGGTCAGGAGTTGGAGATCAGCCTGGCCAAAATGGTGAAACCCCGTCTCTACTAAAAATACAAAAATTAGCCAGGCGTGGTAGTGCCTGCCTGTAGTCCCAGCTACTTGGGAGGCTGAGGCAGGAGAATTGCTTGAACCTGGGAGGTGGAGGTTGTAGTGAGCCAAGACCATGTCATTGTATTCCAGCCTGGGCAACAAGAACAAAACTCCGTCTCAAAAACAAAAACAGAAATCCAGCTGGGGTCCTGCTATGTTGCCCAGGCTGGAATGCAATGGCCAGAATCCTGGGCTCAAGTGATCTTCCTGCCTCAGTCTCTTAGGTAGGTGGGACTAAAAGTATGAGCCACTGTGCCTGCCTTGAATTTTAAATTTTAACAGTTTGTTTTAGTCCATGTCAATTTTAATAAAGTTTGTACAGTAGTATTAAAACTTCTGAGGTTATGATTCTTGTTTTTTTGAAACAGGGTCTCACCGCCTCCCAGACTACAGTGCAGTAGTGTGATCATAGCTCATTTCACTGCAGCCTCAAACTCTTGGGCTTAAACCATACTCTTGCCTCAGCCTTCTGAGTAGCTGGGACTACAGATACACACCTGGCTAATTTTTTAGTAGAGATGGGGGTCTTGCTTTGTTGCCCAAGCTGGTCTTAAGCTCCTGGCTTCAAGCAATTCCCCCACCTCGGTCTGCCAAAGTGGTGAGATTATAGGTGTGAGCCATTGTGCCTGGTCAACTTCTGCAGTTATTGAAGTTTGAAACCATGGTAGACCTTTTGGGTTATCCTGCATATGCCTTTATTTCACACTCATCCTCTCAGGTTGGATGACTTCAGTGCCCTTCTAGAGAAACTGTGGCCTAGAGAAGGTCAATCACTCAAAGCTCCTACCCTGTGCTGCCAGCAAGGGGTCCTTGGATACTAGCAGATAAACCAGAATCTCAATCACTGGTCCTTCCAGTCTCTAGTCATGTGATCTGGCTTCCTAACACCAGCTTACCTTGACCTTTTACGCTAATTTACTTAATCACCCTTTGAAGGACTCCAATGTCTGTAAAATGAGATGTTTGAAATCTCTAACCCCATGATGTCATGGGTATAGTTTACCCTAATATGTGCCAACCCCCAGCCTGTCTGGACTTACTGCACTCTGGCAGTGATAAGGGCTTCCATGGAATTAGTCAATGGTGTCTGAATCTCTTAGCCACCATCTAACTCTGCTTCCTTGAGAAGGTAGTTTTGGCTAGGCGCAGTGGCTCATACCTGTAATCCCGGCACTTTGGGAGGCCGAGGCGGGTGGATCACTTGAGGTCAGGAGTTCAAGATCAGCCTGGCCAACATGGTGAAACCCTGTCTCTATTCAAAATACAAAAAATATTAGCCAGGTGTGGTGGTGTGTGCTTATAATCCCAGTTGCTCAGGAGGCTAAGGCAGGAGAATTGCTTGAGCCTGGGAGGAGGAGGCTGTGGTGAGCCGAGATCTCGCCACTGTACTCCAGCTTGGGTGACAGCGTGAGACTGTCTCAAGAAAGAAAACAGAAGGTAGTTTCATAGGACCACTGGTTGCTTGATGCATGTAAGTTTTTTTTTGTTTTTTTTTTTTTTTCCTTTTTTTTGTTTTAAAGACAGGGTTTCACCATGTTGGTCAGGCTGGTCTTGAACTCCCAACCTCAGGTGATCCGCCCGCCTTGGCCTCCAAAGTGCTTGGATTACAGGCGTGTGCCACCACTCCTGGCTGCATATAAGGTTTTAATGGTGTATTTTAGGATATAACATTTGACTTTCCTTCATCTGAATCTGATTTTATAGAATTCTGTATCACACTTTTCCAAAACACTGTAAGCATCCGAGAACATTTAGTTAAGCTTCAGTGTAAATTTTGTGTTGCTAATAAGCTTTATTTAAAGCATTTAAAAGGCCAGTAGACAGGGCATGGTGGCTCACGCCTGTAATCCCAGCACTTTAGGAGGCTGAGGTGGACGATCACAAGGTCAGGAGTTGGAGACAAGCCTCACCAACATGGTGAAACTCCATTCTCTACTAAAAAAAAAATACAAAAATTAGCCAGGCAGGGTGGCATGTGCCTGTACTCCCAGCTACTTGGGAGGCTGAGGCAGGAGAATTGCTTGACCCGGGAGGTGGAGGTTGCAGTGAGCTGAGATCTTGCTACTATACCCCAGCCTGGGTGACAGAGCAAGACTCCATCTCAAATAAATAAATAGCCAATAATGAGACATTACCTAAAAGCTGTGGCACCCACAGTTCTAAAACAGCATGTGATGAGATTATCAACAGGACTTTCCCAACATACTCATTAGAGACTGATTCTCCATTCTTTCCCAATGTTGAGCCACAAGAAGGAAATGATGAACCAACGACTGTAGCCAGCAAGCAGAAGTTTCAAGGCTGGAACAGAGGTTGGACATCTAGACAAATTTAGGAAAATGGTTGAGATGCTCACATCACTACAAATGATGTGGCTACTTTGCGTGTATCAGAACATAAACAAACTCTTTTTACTTCGAACCCAACTCTAATATCAAGGTCCTTCACCAAGCTGGGCATGGTGGCTCACACCTACAATCCCAGCACTTTGGGAGGCCAAGGTGGGAGGATCGCTTGAGACCAGGAATTCAAGACCAGTCTGGACAACATGGGAAAATCTCACCTCTGCTAAAAATACAAAAATTAGCCAGGTCTGGTGGCATGTGCCTGTGATCACACCTGCTTGGGAAGCTAAGGAGGGAGGATCATTTAAGCCAAGAGGTTAAGGCTGCAGTGAGCCATGATTGTGCCACTGCATTCCAGCCTGGGCTGACAGAGCAAGACCCAATCTTAAAAAAAAAAGGTCCCTCACCAATGCTTTCTTTTTGTGACACTACTGGCCAAGGGACCCAAACTTACTTGTCTGGAACAATTGCTGAAAGAACAAATATGAGAATGATAATATCAAGACTGCCCTCGGGTACTGGGTAACTCTTCTCTTCATCACACAGGTCGTGAACAAAGGCAAAACACCGAGAAGGATCATATTCTGAATTTGTCTGCAGATAGGTGGAAGAAAAAAGCAAGTTAGAAAATATTAACATAGCCTAAACAAAAGATGATCTTGTGTTAAATGTAACGGCTACAACTTCGATATTTCTTTTTTCCTTTTTTTAAGGCAAAGTCTCCCCATGTTGCCCAGGCTGGTCTCAAACTCTTGGGCTCATGCAATACAATCTCCTGCCTCATCTTCCCGAGGAGGGGATATATTTCTAATCATTATACGGGTTGGTGCAAAAGTAATGGCAAGGGCACCGTGGCTCACACTTGTAATCCCAGAACTTTGGGAGGCCGAGGTGGGCAGATCACTTGAGGTCGGGAAAGGGAGACCAGCCTGATCAATGTGGTGAAACCTCATCTCTACTAAAATACAAAACTTAGCTGGGTGTGGTGGCGGGTGCCTGTAATCTCAGCTACTTGGGAGGCTAAGGCAGGAGAATTGCTTGAACCCAGGAGGTGGAGGTTGCAGTGAGCCAAGATCGAGCCACTGCACTCCAGCATGGGCAACAAGAGTGAAATTTCAACTCAAAAAAAAAGAGAAAAAAAAAAAAAAAAAAAAAAAGAGTAATGGCAAAAACTGCAAGTATTTTTGCACCAACCTAATACCATGTTTTTTTCAGGGAGGAGTCAAAGAGTAAGGATCAGGAACAATTCAAGGGAGATGGTGAGGGATCTAATGGTTGCTTTTAAAACAACATTCCTGACTCCTCTACTTTTATTCTCTATTCTTTTTTTTTTTTTTTTTGGGACGGAGTTTCGCTCTTGTTACCCAGGCTGGAGTGCAATGGTGCGATCTCGGCTCACCGCAACCTCCGCCTCCTGGGTTCAGGCAATTCTCCTGCCTCAGCCTCCTGAGTAGCTGGGATTACAGGCACGCGCCACCATGCCCAGCTAATTTTTTGTATTTTTAGTAGAGACGGGGTTTCACCGTGTTGACCAGGATGGTCTCGATCTCTTGACCTCGTGATCCACCCGCCTTGGCCTCCCAAAGTGCTGGGATTACAGGCTTGAGCCACCGCGCCCGGCCACTATTCTCTATTCTTGTGTACTTTCTATACTTCTCTTGCATGAAGTCAGATCTGAGATCTGGAAACTCATCATGAAAATGAGTGACCAACAGGGAAAAGAAAAATTCATAAGGAGAGAGTCAACACATACTTTAAAAAAGTATGATCTTCTAGGCACAGTGGCTCACGCCTAGAATCCCAACACCCTTGGGAGGCTGAGGCGGGAGGATCCCTTGAGCCCAGGAATTTGAGACCATTTGAGGCAATATAGTGAGACTTCGTCTGTACAAAAAGTAAAAAATGCCGGGCTCAGTGGCTCATGCCTTTAATCCTAGCACTTTGGATTAAAGTGGATTACCCGACGGTGGGAGTTCAAGATCAGCCTGGCCAACATGATGAAACCCCATCTCTACTAAAAACAGAAAAAATTAGCTGGGTGCAGCAGTGTGTGCCTGTAATCCCAGCTACTCTGCCCAGTTACACAGGAGGTGAGAGAATCACATGAGCCCAGGAGATCAAGGTTGCAGTGAGCCTGACTGTAGCACTGCACTCCAGACTGAGCGACCGAATGAGATAGTGTTTCAAAACAAACAAAATACACGATTTAAAACAACTTCCAACTACTAAATATTATACAAACCATAGAATTCTTCAGGAAAATCTATTTCTGTAGATGTGGAAAATTTAAATGTACTTTATTATCAAAAACTGAAGACAAGCTTCAATATTCATCTGGTCTTGAGCCACATGAATAATTCCAAAAACATGGCACTACCAATTCCTAACCTGCCTTAACAGACACTTTTTTTTTTTTTTTTTTTTTTT
>NW_022437093.1:1408674-1567135 GCF_009761245.1 Sapajus apella
TAGCTGGGATTACAGGCACATGCCACCATGCCCAGCTAATTTTTTGTAGTTTTTTAGTAGAGACGGGGTTTCACCATGTTGACCAGGATGGTCTCGATCTCTTGACCTCGTGATCCACCCGCCTCGGCCTCCCAAAGTGCTGGGATTACAGGCTTGAGCCACCGCGCCCGGCCACTTTTTTTTTTTTTTTTTTAAAGAACGAGAGCCTCATTCTGTTGCCCAGGCTGGAGTGGTGCGAACTCGCCTCACTGCAACCTCTGCCTCCTAGGTTCAAACAATTCTCTTGCGTCAGCCTCCCCAGTAGCCGGGATTACAGGTGCATCCGCCACGTCCTGCTAGTTTTTGTATTTATTTATTTACTCATTATTACTATTTTTTAGATGGAGTCTCACTCTGTCACCCAGGCTGGGGTGCAGTGGCACAATCTTGGCTCACCGCAGCCCGTGTCTCCCGGGTTCAAGAGATTCTCCTTCCTCAGCCTCCCGAGTAGCTAGGACTACAGGCATGGCCACCACGCCTGGCTCATTATTATATTTTTTAGTAGAAACGGGGTTTCACCATATTGGACAGCCTGGTCTATGAACTCCTGGCCTTGTGACCTGCCTGCCTCGGCCTCCCAAAGTGCTGGGATTACAAGCGTGAGCCACTGTGCCCGCCTGTATGTATGTATGTATGTATTTGTTTATTTATGAATGAGTGGGAGTTTTCCTCTTGTTGCCTAGGCTGGAGTGCAATGGCAGAATCTCGCCTCACTGCAACCTCTGCCTTCCAAGTTCAAATGATTCTCCTGTCTCAGCCTCCCAAGTAGCTGGGATTACGGGTGTATGTCACCATGCCAGGCTGTTCTGTGTTTTTAGCAGAGATGGGGTTTCACCATATTGGTCAGGCTGGTCTCAAACTCTTGCCCTCAGATGATCCGCCCACATTGGCCTCCCCAAGTGCTGGGATTACAGGCATGAGCCACCATGCCTGGCCAATTGTAACAGACACATTTTAAGGTATCTGCCCTCAATGTCCATCTTCTCCAAATATGTGAGTTTGTTTCTCATTGGCAAACCTGATTCAAACAGGGCTGGTGTATTTATCAGCTGGGCTGTGTTAACTAGACTTTCCAGGGACTTCGGAACTGGGACGTGGTCATTTTAGTGAGGCACCATGAACCCCTGAACAGGGTAAACTTGTAAGAGACTGGGAGGACCATCCACATTGGGGCCATGTGTAAGACCAGGAAAACTGACTAGAGAAGGCTGGTATGCAAAGAGGGGATAAAACAGATGGGCCATGGGCAATGAGAGGTGAGAGGAACTTGAGGCTGTATTTTGTGACCTTAGGTTCTATGACATTCTCCTTTATTGCTTTGAGTTTGTCTAGATGTTTCCATTAGTTGTAATTCAAAGAATCCTAGTGGAATCCTCTCATCAGGATCGCCTGAGCCCAAAAGTTCAAGGCTGCAGTGGGCTATGATTGTGTCACTCTACTTCAGCCTGGGCAACACAGTGAGACGCTGTCTAAAAAAAAAAAATTAAAAAAAATAAATAAAAAACATGAAGCCTGAAGATGTGACTGAATTGCTGCAGTTTTGTTGCTGCTGCTTCTTTAGTCTTATTATTTATTTAATTTTATTTTTTTAGAAACAGGGTTTCACCTTGTTGGTCAGGGTGGTTTTGAACTCCTTCAGGTGATCCACCCACCCCGGCCTCCCAAAGTGCCGGGATTACAGGCATGAGCCACCATGCCCACAAATGTTCTTTTTAAAAAAATTTGGAGACGAACTGTATGCTGTTGCCCGGGCTGGAGAGCAGCGATGTGATTATAGTTTACTGCAGCCTTGAACTCCTGGCGCCAAGTAATCCTCTTGCTTTATCATCCTGGTAGCTAAGAAAACAGGTACATGCCATCAAGCCTAATTTCTTAATTTTTCTGTAAAGGTGGGTTTTCACTGTGCTGCCCAGGCTGGAGTGCAACTGGCACAACCATAGTTCACTGCAGCCTTGAACTCCGGGGCTCAAGGAATCTTCCTGCCTCAGCCTCTCAAGTACCTAGGACTATACGGGTATGACACGGAGCTGGCCAATTTCTTAAAATTTTACTTTTTTTATAGAGATGGGGTCTTGCTATGTTTCTCAGGCTGGTCTCAAACTCCTGTGTTGAAGCAATTCTCCCACCTCAGTCTCCTGAGTAGCTGAGATTACAGGTGTGAACTGCCTGGCTATGAATATTCAGAATGGCATCTAGAATGGTGAATCTTTTACAGAAGGTTTTCAACTTTGCCCAGATATATTAAAGGAATCCTATCTATGATAACTATATCCTTATTAAATACATTTTAAAAATAGTAAGTCTTGAAAGCCCAAATTACCCCTTGATCCATGGATCAGCATCTAAGGCAGATGCTTGGGGCTGCAGAACGGGTGCTGTGTTAGCAGGCATAAAAACAACATTAATCTCCTTGTATAGTTCCATCAGAGCTCTTGGGTGACCATGTCCACTGTCAGTAAGCAGTTATATTTTGAAAGGAATCTTTCACCAGCTACATTAGCCCCTAACAAGAGTCAGCCTGTACTTTGAAGCTTGGCATTGACTTCTCTCTAGCTATCAAAGCCCTAGATGGCTTCTTCTCCCAACAGACGGCTGTCTTGTCTACTGAAAATCTTTTGTTGCCGGGTGCAGTGCCTCACACCTATATTCCCAGCATTCTGGGAGGCTGAGGCAGGAGCTCACTTGAGCCCTGAAGGCTAGGAGTTTGAGACCAGCCTGGGCAACATGGTGAAGCTCTTCCTTTCACTTGAACACACAGGGGATACTGTAGAGTATGAAGCGGCCTAATTTTAATATTGTATCTCAGAGAACAGGGGGACCTGAGGAGAGGGACAGAAATGGGGTAATACCCAGTTGGTGGGGCAGTCAGAGCACATGCATTTATTAAGTTGACCATCTTACACAGATGTGATTTGTGGAACCCCAAACCAAGTACAACAGTAACATCACTGACTATGACATACATAACAGTAAAAACGTCTGAAATATTCTGAGAATCACCAAAGCGTGACACACAGACACCACCCAAATTAGCATATGGAGAAATGGCGCTGGTAGATCCGCTCCATACAGGGTTGCCACAAACTTTTAACATGTGAACAGATACCACATCTATAAAGTGTGATAAAGTGAAGTGCAGTAAAACAAGGTATGCCTGTTATCAGTAAATCTTACTTTTAGACCCTAAGAACACAGACCATATAATAAGAACATAGCCAGAGGGCCGGGCGTGGTGGCTCACACCTGTAATCTCAGCACTTTGGGAGGTGGGTGGATTCCCTTAGGTCAGGAGTTGCAGCCAGCCTGGTCTACAGGGCGAAACCCCATCTCTACTAAGAATACAAAAATTTAGCTGGGTGTGATGGTACATGCCTGTAATCCCAGCTACAGCTGAGCCAGGAGAATCCAGGAGGCAGAGGTTGCAGTGAGCCAAGATGGTGCCATTGCACTCCAGCATGGGTGACAGAGTGAGACTCCCTCTCAAAAAAAAAAAAAACACAGCCAGAGACCTTGATTTTTAGGAGACCCTTTTCCCTTTAATCAGTAGGAGCCATTGTACTCACCTGGACCAGTTCTATAGCCGTGGAAGAAAAATCACAGCAGTAAACAAAGAGTCCTGCGTCACTGAAATGGGCAGAAAAGACAGAACAATGAGACTACAAATCCAGCTACGTCTATTCTCGTTCTTGTGTAGCACAGTTAAAATACCAAATGGGAGACACTACCACTGAAAGAAACCATATCTATTAGTCACAACACATTTCATTTTGGTTAAAATGATATAAATTTGATTTATGTTCTTTCAGAGGCACTGTGGACATAGCTAGAATTAAGTTTATAAAACCATTAGTGAGTTTCAAATCAATGTCTTCTCTTTTTCCAGCTACAGAAATTCTACTTTTCCCTCAAATGAAGCATTGCTCAATAGCACCACAAGAATTCTTTTATCTTCGTTCTGAGCTACCTTGGCACTTTCTCCATGCCAGGAACATACCTGCACCTGTCTGCTGGCCCCCACCACACCGAGGGAGTGCCGTGACAGCGGAGATTTCATCTTTCACTTATTAGTTCACCAGACACTACTGAGGGCCTACTATGCATTGATTATTATCAATGCTGAGGAGATAACGATGAAAATCACAAAATCCCTGTGCTTATTTTTCTTGGTATCCTCACAGTCTAGCAGAAGTCTCAGCACAAGGTGGCAACACAAAAAAATACTGATTTTAAAACCATCAAAATTACTTCCAATTATGAAGGACATTATATATTTATTCTGAAGATATCAAAATACAAAACAATCGTTAATGCCAGAATTCTTTTTGTCAGAACAGGGGTAAATAAAATGGGAGAGGAGTAAGGCTGTATGCTTGTGTTTTAGAAACAACAGCCCAGAGCTGTTCTGCACTGTTGGGCTCATTCTCTGAGTGAGACTCTGGGATTTTTGGGAGAACGTAGTACCTCCAGCTTCTCAAAGGCATGGGCTCTGGCTCTTGCTAAACTGTTGACCTTTACAGCGGACAACTGCCGGGAGGTATAATCAAGACTAAAAACCTGGGAAGCTACAGTGTTTGCTATGGTAATCACTAGCTACATGTGGCTATTTAAATTAACAATCATCTCTACTAAAAAATACAAAAATTAGTGGGGCATGGTGGCGGGTGTCTGTAGTCTCAGCTACTTGGGAGGCTGAGGCAGGAGAATCACAGGAATCCAAGAGGCCTGAGTTCTGTCAGCCATTCTAGGAAATTAATGAACTGGAGATGGGGCTGCCCCGATTTATAGCCTGTAGGGCAGAAACAGAGGGCCAGATTCGCAGCTGGCATCTGAAGTGGGGGGCAGTCTTGTGGGACTGAACCCTTAACTTTTGGGATCTGACACCAAGTAGACAGTGTCAGAATTGAATTGTAGGACGCCCAGCTATTGTTGAATTGATCAGTGTTGGCAAAATCCCTGCACATTTGGTGTCAGAAGTGTTCTGTTTAAGTACACAAAAACAGTGTGTTTTCAGCAGAATAGGAGACGTCTTCATGTATGTCAGCTTCCTCAACTCTACCATGGGGGTGATGACAGCTCAGTCGCTGACTCTTCCTCAGAGATCATCAGAATGGAAAAGTTGAACACATTTGTACCTTAGAAGAAGGCACTAAATGTTAACACTAGCAAGTCTTAGGTCTAATTTTCCAAATGACAAAGGTAATCACCTTATACATCAAAACATAAATTAAAACAACCCATAAATGAATAATGTAGAAATCTGACATAATTCGTATTTTCCAATAACCATTATTGATGGTTTGATGCAGCACGAGTTTTGAAAAAACCTTTGCTGGGCGTGGTGGCTCACGCCTGTAATCCTACCACTTTGGGAGACTGAGGTGGGTGGATCATAAGGTCAGGAGATTGAGACCATCCTGGCTAACACGGTGAAACCCTGTCTCTACTAACAATACAAAAAATTAGCCAGGCATGGTGACACACACCTATAGTCCCAGCTACTTGGGAGGCTGAGGCAGGACAATCACTTGAACTCAGGAGGCGGAGGTTGCAGTGAGCCAAGATTGCACCACTGCACTCCAGCCTGGGTGACAGAACGAGACTCCGTCTCAAAAAAAAAGAAAGAAAAAACCGTTGCCTTTTTTTCTTGCTATATTGCTCTGGCTGGTCTTAAACTCCTGGCCTCAAGCAATCCTACTCTGCGTCCCCAAGTGCCGAGATTACTGTCGTGAAGCAATGCACTCAGCCACCCTTCTCTTTTATCTTCTTTGCTGTCATAAACTTTTACAATATACTTACTTGTTCGTTTGTAAAATTGGAAAAACTGTGTTTCCCACACCACAACCAACCTGCAGACAGAAATGAACTATTAATCACAGAACCTTCCAGAATTAATTCCCTAAAGCTAGAAAAACAATAAATAATCAACAATCTGGCCTAATTGTATTACGGAAGGTGTAATGACCAGAGCGAAACAGTGCCCATGACATTTGTTGATTTTGATCTTGACTTCAGGAACCCTTAAAAGACAAGGGCATGGGTTTTTATTAGCAGAAAGGAGCTCGTTTAGAAAAAAGGGCATGGATTGCTTTTATCTTTTGAGTTCTAGGAAATGGTCCTGTAGATGAAGTATTTTCTTACTGGGCTCCATTTTATTATTATTATGAAAATATTTGTAATAGACTGTGCTGAAAAACGTATGAAAAGGGGACCTTGGCAACCTTGTTCTAAACACAGAGCTGTGTGGTAATGAAGACAGCAACTATTCATTGAGGGCCAGACATCGTTCTTAGCCATTTTACACACATTATCTCCATCCTCATAACTACAAGGTGCAGGGGCAGCAGTCATGCTGCTCAGAAACGGTATGGAAATTGTCTAAGATCACACCATAGGAATTAATCCGAAGGCTAATCAGTTTTAGAACCAGCTTCCAGTTACCTGTGCAGTCCCCATTTGTGAATTTACATTATGATACCAACCTAGGCACTCTTCCAGGTCTAGACTGCAATACCACCCAAGATCAGAGGATGAGAATTCTCCCAGGCCTAAGATGCAGGCACCATCCCAACTACCCTCTCTGTTCCTATAACTGTATTAGAAGAGAAGCAACAATTTGTCTTCTCATCTGGGACTTTTTCTCAGAGTAATAACATGATCATCTTGAGCTCTTTCACCTGCATGGTACAGTGGCATGTGACAGGTACCACATGATGCTATTGATACGATTTTTGAAAGTGATATGGTATTCCCGGGTGATCCTGATCCATCATGACCACCAGATATCTGGTCTATATTGAGGGCATTTTAATAGTTCAAAAAATGGAGGTGATTCCAGGCCAATGTAAGGGTCAAGTCTAGTCAGTATCATCCAATAGAAGTTACTTTTGTTGTCAGCCTCTCTATGCTACTACCTCATGTGCACAAATATAAGAGCTTCACATGCTCCAGTACCAAGACAATAAAAGGTTACCTCGAGTATTCGGTAGGTGGCTGAGGATCCAGGAAACTCATCAGCACAAATTTCCAGGTCACTAATTTTCTGAGTTACATTCTCCTCCACAGGAGGCACCTGTGTTTTATGTTCAAGGCTCTTCGAAGAACACTTGCGCTGTTCTTCCATTATTAAACCAGGTCCATCCTCACTGTTTCTACATTCAGATATTTCACTCCTCTTGTTCTCCAAGAACCAATCCTTCAAATGATTTTGATTTTGGCTAGGTGCCAGCTCAGGGAATTCAGTAAAAAGCCAATGTCTATCCTTGAAAAACCCATTTTCATGGATTTTGTAGAAGTCATTCCAGTATTTGTGGGCATTGATCTCATAATCAACTGTAAATATTTAAGAAAGAATTTTAAGAACCAGCTTTCAAATATTTTATTTATGTCTAATGTCAATTATCCTGCTTTACCAAATGTGATTTTAATACTAAAAGTATCCTCAAGTAGAGCCACAGTCCCAGAGCTGAAGCCATTTCTGAGCTCATTAGTTCTACCATCTAGCATTATACTTGAATATCCCTATTAGTCATTACAAGAGAGTCTAAATTCTGTTTGGACAATCAACCAGAGAACTTATTACCTATCAGGTATCCTTGGATGACTTTTAACTTTGGATAAGTTATCTTTGGATGACTTTTAACTATTAAAAAAATCCTAAAAGTAAGCAAAAATCTGTCTCATCACTTCTGGCTAAAAGGTCCTATGATCTTTCAGGGCTACACAGAACAACTCTTCTATTTGAGGACAGTTATTTTCCCTTCTAAATCTTCTCCTTTATAAATTAAATGTCCCAGTTTCTTCATTTGTTCCCCATGTAAATTCAATCCAGGAAGCTGTTCTTTATTTTTTTTAATTTATTTATTTTTTTAGACGGAGTTTCGCTCTTGTTACCCAGGCTGGAGTGCAATGGCGCGATCTCGGCTCACCGCAACCTCCGCCTCCTGGGTTCAGGCAATTCTCCTGCCTCAGCCTCCTGAGGAGCTGGGATTACAGGCACATGCCACCATGCCCAGCTAATTTTTTGTATTTTTAGTAGAGACGGGGTTTCACCATGTTGACCAGGATGGTCTCGATCTCTTGACCTCGTGATCCACCCGCCTCGGCCTCCCAAAGTGCTGGGATTACAGGCTTGAGCCACCGCGCCCGGCAGCTGTTCTTTAAATAAGTTCCTGTCTGTGGTTCTTTAGAGTGTACAGCCCAGAGAATAATTCAGTACTACTAATAGATACTAACAATGGAAACAAGGCTAAAGGAAAATAAAATATGCTGGCCGGGCGCGGTGGCTCAAGTCTGTAATCCCAGCACTTTGGGAGGCCGAGGCGGGTGGATCACAAGGTCAAGAGATCAAGACCATCCTGGTCAACATGGTGAAACCCCGTCTCTACTAAAACTACAAAAAATTAACTGGGCATGGTGGCGCGTGCCTGTAATCCCAGCTACTCAGGAGGCTGAGGCAGGAGAATTGCCTGAACCCAGGAGGCGGAGGTTGCGGTGAGCCGAGATCGCGCCATTGCACTCCAGCCTGGGTAACATGAGTGAAACTCCGTCTCAAAAAAAAAAAAAAAAAAAAATGCTGATAAGAGGGAAAAGTGTTTTCAGCAGAGGAAGAGTTTTGATCAGAGGACAGGAGAAACTAAAGAAGTATGGACAGTTTAAATGAAAGCTGTTTTTTGTTTTTGAGACGGACTTTTGCTCTGTTGCTCAGGCTGGAGTCCAGTGGCGCGATCTCGGCTCACTGCAACCTCCACCTCCTAGGTTCAAGCAATTCTCCTGCCTCAGTCACCTGAGTAGCTGGGACTACAGGCGTGTGCCACCACGCCTGGCTAATTTTTTGTATTTTTAGTAGAGATGGGGTTTCACCATGTTAGGCAGGATGGTCTTGATCTTCTGACCTCATGATCTGCCCGCCTTGGCCTCTCAAAGTGCTGGGATTACAGGTGTGAGCCACCACACCCTGGCCCAGGAAAGCTTTTTTTTAAGGTGATCATGACAGTACTAGATTTAAGTTTACTGCTCTTTGCCAATTCAGGGCCTTGACTAGTCTAGGAGAAAACAATAAAAACCTAACAAATTGAGCAGGACAGTGGCCATGGAAGTTGGAATCCACTAAGGAGTGTGCTAACAACTCACAACTCACCTGCTGAATCAACCAAAAGACTCCCTAAGAAATAGGATTTTAGTTCCACTACTGCTACTACTGACTGCTTACCTCTGGGAAAAGCACTTAATGTCCTGTGGTCCAAGTGTCTTTAACTGTAAAAAGAGGACAATGAACCACATGATTTTCAAAATTCCTTTCAGCTCTTAACTTGCTTTGCTGTAGCTGCTGTCAAACTATGCAGGGTTAACGTTTTGTAACTGGAATCTTCTCATTGTACAAAACTCAGCAGGTACTAAGTTTGTAGTCGTATTTTCAATTGTCTGGAGCCATCAGTCCTAGTTTTAGTATCTATGGATATTTTGCAATGAAATAATCCAACTCTCAAACAGGGGTCTCTTTTTCTTTGGCCAGATCTATCTCCACTCTGCTGCATCCACCTTTCCTTGACTGAAGCCCAAAATTCTCATAACCATCACACAATAGACACACAATCACCAGTCATTAGCCCCCTCTCCCAGCCGTATTTGAAATCTAATCACTTAAATGAAGCTTCAATGGAAACATCTCCTCATGGAAAGTGCAAATCATGTACAAAGTACAGGCTGTAAGATGATAGGGTGACCACACTGTTGGCGAGTCTTATCAACGTGGGGTCTAGTCGACGTAATTAAAGACAAAATTACCCTCCTCCGAAGTAAAACTATATATAAAAAAACCCTCTACTACCTAACAAGATTTTGTTACAAGGCAGCCCTTTTCCCTGCTTGCTCATCCCGCCCCTATCCCGCTCTACTCCTGAGATCTGCATCAGGCCAGTAAAAAAGGATCTTGGCGGCCGCGGTTCCCTAGCCTCTCCGGGAGGGCGCGTTCAGTAGTACGCTGGCTATCGAAACCACTGAGAGTACATCCAAGCGCACCTTGTTTCTCCTGGCACACCCGCTGGGTACTGTTCTCCTGCACTTTTCTCTCCGCCGCTGCGGCTTGCTCTTCCGACCACTCCACATTGTCCCTAAGAAAATCAAACGGGCAGGTTAGGGGCCTCACATCCTAGCTGTGGGCAGGGTGAGTCGCTGGCCTCGGAGCTTGTCACTCCCCTTGGAGAGTGCCTCGGGTAGGGCAGCTGGACTTGTGGCCAGCGGTCAGGGGCTTTTCATAGTGCTCCGAGGCGGCGGGACAGAGGGAGAGTGACTGGGAGGCCGGGCGAGGGGCAGGGTGATTACCAGGCATTGTGGTGGAAGACGCGCGCTGGATCGTTCAGAAACCGGCTCCCAAACTGCTGCCTCTTATCGGCGAGGACTGCAGGAACACCTTCAGGGTGGGAGCCGGCCATGACACCGGAGCCGGAAACACTTTCTTTTCCGTAAAGCGAGAACTTCCTGCGGGCCACGCCCCCTTCTGGAAGACGAGGTGTCTGGGCGGGAAAAGACGGAGGCGGGGCAGGGCGGCCCTGGAGTCCGGCCCGGGTGGCGCTCGGGAGCTGTGGTGTGGGGCTGCCCCAGGGTTGGCGAAGGGCTCTCTAGGGAAGGGGACCACGCAGGGGTAAATTCTCCCTGGAGTCGTTTCTCATTGATGACGTGCTGATGGACGTGCAGGCTGGGCAGAAAGTGGAAGATATTCCACTTGAGCCCCAGTTCAATGCTGGGATCCTCTAACAGATTCCCAAGCCTCCCTCAAATTGAAAAATTGGAAAAATCTTGAATCATTATAAGAGTTGAGGCTGCCTAGTTCCACTGTGGAGCTGATGTTCAGAATTGAAGAAGGTGGCAAGCAGCGGGAAGAAACGGCAATTTCCAGTTTCTACGGTCAGCCCTTCATAGTGTGGGTGTATATGTATACACAGTGTGTATATATATTTTGGTTGGGGTAGGGGGAGAAGGGGATATGAAATTAATTTAGAGAACACGAGGCTTAGCAAATCAAATGGAATATCCAAGGACAAGATTTTTTTTTTTTTAATTATAACCATCTAAACTTTTTGAATCATCCATATTATTATTATTATTATTATTATTGAGACGGAGTCTCGGTCTGTCACCAGGCTGGAGTGCAGTGGTGCGATCTCGGCTCACCGCAACCTCTGCCTCCTGGGTTTAAGTG
Organism: Sapajus apella; assembly: GCF_009761245.1. Lineage (NCBI taxonomy): Eukaryota > Metazoa > Chordata > Mammalia > Primates > Cebidae > Sapajus > Sapajus apella. The sequence goes on from NW_022437093.1 coordinate 1,419,911, forward strand.
ATTCTCCTGCCTCAGCCTCCTCAGTAGATGGGGCACAGGCATGCACCACCAGGCCCAGCTAATTTTTGTGTTTTTAGTAGAGACGGGGTTTCACTGTCTTAGCCAGGATGGTCTCAATCTCCTGAACTCGTGATCTGCCTGCCTTGGCCTCCCAAAGTGCTGGGTTTACAGGCAGGAGCTACCGCACCCAGCTGGAATCATCCATATTATTATATTTATTATAATTATCCTTATTAGCACAATCAAGATTGTAATACACACATGTAGTTGTCATAGTAATACATTTCAACCTTACATTTCTATTTCTAGATCTAATACAAATTGACTCTCAAAGGAATCTAGAAGAAAGTATGTTATAGACAAGGTTATTTGAGAAGACTTCCAAGAGAATCATGATGAATACCACTTGGAAAAGAAGGAAAGGGCAGAGACCAAACACGGACCAGCCTAATACCTCTTGGACTCCATTTATTCTAACTATAATGTCAGAATGAAGGGAAAGATGAATTTTTTTTTTTTAAAAGAAGGAATGGGTTAGTACAGTGCTAGACATAGCACATTTTTTTCAATGTGATTCTCAAGTGATTCTCCTGCTGCAGCCTCCTGAGTAGCTGGGATTAAAGGCATGTGCTACTACACTCAGCTAATTTTTGTATTTTTAGTAGATAGGGGGTTTCATTATGTTGCCTGGGCTGGTCTTGAACTCCTGACCTCAAATGATCTGTCTGCCTCGGTCTCCCAAAGTGTTGGGATTACAGGCATGGGCCACCTTGCCTGGCCAGTAATTGTTTATTCCATTGTAAATTCTTTCTGTAGGTAAAACTATGGGGAGCAATGAATGAGTCCACACTTTTCCCTCCAAAGAAATAGGAACAAGCTCTAAGCCCTCTCTAATCAGGAAAAAAAATACACAAGTTAATCAAAAAGATAGTAAAGAACTTGTACTTCATTTGAAGACAATATGCTTTTGCCATTCTTGTGGTCTTTTGAAACATTTTGAACACAAGCTCCATACCCAGAAACAAGTGCAAGGAGTTTTTAATCTTTTCTCAAGGCCAGCTGTTTGCAGATAAGGTGATTGATTTACATTTATTTCTGGCATCTTGTTCTCTCATCTATGGGCTTTTATTTTTCCCTCACTAAAAGTTGTGTTTCCAATCAACAATGCCACTGAATCTTTTCTTGCAGACAGCTCATTGTCTTCACTTGAATTTCCTATATTAGTTCCAATAATTGAGAGACATTTTAAATGTCAAACAGCTTCAGCCTTTTTTGGTGAAATTAAAGTATCCTAAACTTAATTTTATACAATTATTTTTATTGGCCTGTGCAACCTGTTTTTATTTTTTGAAGCACCTAAAATAATTTTTCGGAAGTTTGACATGGCTGTAAGTTCTCTGATATTAGACTTTATACCGGATTGTAGCTGCAGAGAGCACCATGTTTCAGAGGAACCAAGGGTCCCTCTGGTGGTGAGTAAGGAGAACTCTTCTAGCTCAGTGGTTAGCATGGCTTAAATGCTTGTAAAGGTTAAAAACTCTCATTCTGGATTATTGCTTTAGGAAAAACTCTCATTCTGGATTATTGCCTTTGTTTGTTAGCCCAGGACAATGGTAGCTAATTGTTTCCTGATTTTTTTTTTTTTTTTTTGAGACAAAGTCTCATTCTATTGCTCAGGCTGGAGTGCAGTGGTGCGATTTCAGCTCACTGCAAACTCCACCTCCCCAGCTCAAGTGAATTTCCTGCCTCAGCCTCCTGAGTAGCTGAGATTACAAGTGACCCCCACCACACTGGCTGTTTGTATTTTAGTAGAGATGGGGTTTCACCATGTTGGCCAGGCTGGTGTCGAACTCCTGATCTCAAGTGATCCACCTGCCTGGGCCTCCCAAAGTGCTGGGATTACAGGTGTGAACCACCATGCCTAGTTTTTTTTTTTTTTTTTTTTTTTATGAGATAGAGTCTCGCTCTGTCACCCAGGCTGGAGTTCGGTGGTGTGATCTGGGTTCATTGAACCTCCATCTCCCCAGTTGAAGTGAATCTCGTGTATCAGCCTTTGGAGTAGTTGGGATTATAGACACCTGCCAGCACTCCTGGCTAATTTTTGTATTTTTTTGTATTTTTAGTAGGGATGGGGTTTCACTACGTTGCTCAGGCTTGTCTGGAACTCCTGACCTCAAGTGATCTGCGCACCTTGGCCTCCCAAAGTGCTAGGATTACGGGTATGAGCCACTGGGCCCTGCCAACAACTTTAATTTTAAAACAGCATTTTTTTTTTCTTTTTTTCCTCCTTTTTATTTTTGTGAGACAGGGCCTTGCTCTGTCACCCAAGCTGGAGTGCAGTGACACAATCACAGCTCACTGCAACCTGTGCCACCCAGACTCAAGTGATCCTCCCACCTCAGCCTCCGGAGAAGCTGGCACTAGAGGTTTTTGCCACTATTCCCAGATAATTTTTGCATTTTTTGTGGAGACAGGGTTTCACCATGATGCCCCGGTTGGCCTTAAACTCCTGGTCTTAAGGAATCAGTCTGCCTCCGCCTCCCCAAGTGCTCGGGTTACAGACATGAGCCACTGCACCTGGCCTGTGTTTTCTTATTGGAAAATAAATGTTTATTATAGAACTGATAAGACAAGGCCGGGCACGGTGGCTCAAGCCTGTAATCCCAGCACTTTGGGAGGCCGAGGCGGGTGGATCACGAGGTCAAGAGATCGATGCCATCCTGGTCAACATGGTGAAACCCCGTCTCTACTAAAAATACAAAAAGCATTAGCTGGGCATGGTGGCGCGTGCCTGTAATCCCAGCTCCTCAGGAGGTTGAGGCAGGAGAATTGCCTGAACCCAGGAGGCGGAGGTTGCGGTGAGCCGAGATCGCGCCATTGCACTCCAGCCTGGGTAACAAGAGCGAAACTCCGTCTCCAAAAAAAAAAAAAAAAAAAAAGAACTGATAAGACAAAGAAAATGCCCCTTCCCACCATTAATTTGACTCATTAACTCTTTCGTTTATGTCCACCCAGTCCTTTTTTTCTAATTTAATTATATAAGTGAATCAGAACAGAATGCTTTGTGCTTTTTGAAAAAAATAATTACATTCATCCATTTTAAGTGTACAGTTCAGTACATTTTCATAAAAATCTATATTTGTGTATTCAGTGTCATAATCTAGTTTTAGAACGACTCCTTGAAGTTCTCCCGTACCACTTAGCAGTTGTAGTCTGCTTTTTAACTTAATAATAACTTGGGAATATTATTTTTTGTTCGAAATATTCTTTTACAACATAATTTACTGTCCTTCTTGTATTGTTTTGTATAGCTATATCATGATTTGTTGGAAATTTAGTCTACTTTAAGTTTCATACTATTAAAAACTCAACATGGTGCACATCTTTGTAATGAAATCATTTTGTACATTCATGATTATTTCTTTAGGATGAATTTCTTTTTTTTTTTTTTTTTTTTTTTTTTTTTGAGACGGAGTTTCGCTCTTGTTACCCAGGCTGGAGTGCAATGGCGCGATCTCGGCTCACCGCAACCTCCGCCTCCTGGGTTCAGGCAATTCTCCTGCCTCAGCCTCCTGAGTAGCTGGGATTACAGGCACGCGCCACCATGCCCAGCTAATTTTTTGTAGTTTTAGTAGAGACGGGGTTTCACCGTGTTGACCAGGATGGTCTCGATCTCTTGACCTCGTGATCCACCCGCCTTGGCCTCCCAAAGTGCTGGGATTACAGGCTTGAGCCACCGTAGGATGAATTTCTAGAAGAGGAATTGCTGAGTCAATGGTTATAATCAGCTCCATCACTAAGCTCTGTGAGGTTAAGTCATTTTACCTGTTTGTTCACTGTTATATGTCCAGGTCCTAGAACTAGGTCTGGCACACAGTGTGCAACTCGGTAGATAACTCGTCAATGAATGGATGGATACTATACTAAATTCGGCAGAGATATACCAATTTATACTGTCATCAACAGTGTGTGACAATTTAATAGAAAGAATGTATTGCTGTGCATTTTAGATTTTCCAGGACAGATTTTACTCAAAAATATTCTGTCCTGTTATCCCACTGATGGAAGGAAAGATTCCAGGAATTCTAATATTTTTGCATCCAAATTATATCTCCTAGATTCCCTGTTACACCCGTATCCATATGAAACAAGTCTCTTATCAAGTCATAAATCTTGTTTTTAGCTAGAAAATATGGTTACTTATCTATCAATAAGGTTAGCTCTTCACCACAACGTTGTATCTTTATAAATAATAACAAGTATATTTAGACTCTTTGACTATTCATGGTACAACTCACAAAATTACCTTAAGACCATTTAAATAAACAGCTTTGGGGGCACTATCTTCATTGTTTTTTCCTGACATTTTATAATTTTATGGTAGGGCGCAATGGCTTATGCCTATAATCCCAGCACTTTGGGAGGCTGAGGTGAACAGATCACCTAAGGTCAGGAGCTCAAGACCAGCCTGGGCAACATGGTGAAACCTGGTCTCTACTAAAAATACAAAAATTAGCTTGGTGTGGTGGCATGCACCTGTAATCCCAGCTACTCGGGAGGCTGAAGCAGGAGAATCGCTTGAACCTGGGAGGTGGAGGTTATAGTGAGCTGAGATCATGCCACTGTACTCCAGCCTGGGAAACAGAGTGAGGCTCTGTCTCAAACATTTTTTTTTTTTTCACATTATGAGGCATTGTCCCCATTAATATTGAACATATCTTTTCCTTTTTCTGGGTCAAAATTTTTCTAGAATAGTGATTTAAAAAGTTCTATATGTTGAGGGTGATGGACTGGTTTGCCCCCACACATCTGCAACCCAGCTTCTTGGATAACATTTACGAATAGTTGATCTCATCCCTTACATTTTTAGATCAGAATTGGCACAAGAAATAAAACACTTTGCCATCTGACAGTAGATCAGAAGGTTAATACAGATTTAGTCTTGTAGATTCAGATTTCCTGAGTCCAAAAGTGATCTGTCTCTCTGTGGGCAACCCTTGAGAACCACAGAAAAATACTCCAATGAGGCTTGGCACAGTAGCTCATACCTATAGTAACAACACTTTGGGAGGCTGAGGTAGGAAGGTCACTTCAGCCCAGGAGTTTAGACCAGCCTGGACAACATAGGGAGTCCGTGTCTCTATAAGAATAAAAAAATTAGCTGGGCATGGTGGCGTGTGCCTGTAGTTCCAGCTACATGGGAGGCTGAGGTGGGAGGATTGCTTGAGCCCAGGAGGTTGAGGTTGCAATGAGCCATGATTGTGTCACTGCACTCCAGACTGGGTGACAGAGACCCTATCTCCAAACAAACAAACAAACACACCAAAAAAACCTAGTAATGGTTGATACATACTTAAACGTGATTGAAGTGGCACATTTTAGGTAATGTATATTTTACCATAATAAAAATTATAATCCCCCAAACTTGTAATATAGTTACATATGTGCTTCTTTTTTAAATGCATTAAAGAACAGCAACAACAAATGCAATGGATGTGATAAGCTATTTCTGTATTTTTAGTAGATGGGGTTTCTTCATGTTGGTCAGGCTGGTCTCCAACTCCTGACCTCAGGTGATCCATTGGAAATACTCACTTTTTTTTTTTTTTTTTTTTTTTGAGACTGAGTCTCACTCTGTCACCCAGGCTGGAGTGCAGTGGCACAATGTTGGCTCACTGCAACCTCTGCCCACCAGGTTCAAGCCATTCTCCTTCCTCAGCCACCCAAGTAGCTGGAATTACAGGTGCCTGCCACCATGCTCTGCTAATTTTTTTGTATTTTTTTTTAGTAGGGTCAGGGTTTCATGATCTTGGTCATGCTGGTCTTGAACTTCTGACCTCATGATCCATGTGCCTCAGCCTCCCAAAGTGCTGGGATTACAGGTGTGAGCCACTATGCCCAGATGGGAATACACAAATTTAATCAAGGTTCTTTAAGTCTTGCTGATCTTATTCCCTGAAACAGAAAGGTCATTGTCATCTGCAGTCTCTAGTCTCTTTCACAAACAATCAAACCTAATCCGGTTTACACTCACCCTAAACTCAGGTTTATTGCCTGGAGGGCCCTTAGCTTAGGCCAACTTTTCTCCTTTCTGCTGAGGCTTAGGCAGTCATAAACCAGGTAGAGGCAGCTGGTTGCTAGGTAACTAACAGCCCAGCGTCTATTTACTAGTTAAGATTTAGGAAACGGAAACCATTTTATGACTGAAACTTTTTTACTGGTCAGAATCCAAAAGATGTCAAAATTTCCAGCTTCCAAGAATGTACTAGACAAAAGCAAGAAACCATAATTTTGATAACTATGAAAAAGTAGTTTGTGATAAGCTGTTTAGAAAATGTGGAAATCTCATTGTTGAAATTCCTTTAAACTTTTCCATTTTCTTTTTCTTCCTAAGTCTGTGTCACATTCACTGACATCTGATGAGGAAGAGGATCTGGACTTATGGGAGGAATTTCTATTCACATAGGCATCATGTAACCTTAAGTCCTTAGGAGAAAGTAATTCTTGACAAACATTCCAGGACCATGTATAAGTAGAAAAGGTGTCATAAAAGGACTCATTTTTAGAGTCTAGTCCAATCAAATCCCCTCGGATCTTCCGCCAGAGGTTTAGCATTTCTTTCTGGTGTTCAAGGGCAATTCCTAAATTATAGGTTTCGGTAGCTCTTTTCACCTGCAGTGAGAGACCAGAAGTTTATTGTAGTTACCTTAAAATATCTTTGATTTGTGGACCACAAGGATAGATAGCCCAAGAGTTATGTTCCTAGGCTACTTGAAAGTCACTGAGTCTATACATTGGGTGGTGCCTCATGAGGACACGTGAGCTAGGAGTTGATGGACAATCAAAATGTACTGCTTGGGAATAATGAGGTCATAAGAAATTTTATGAGGATATGAAAAATACAATAGACTAAAATAGGTTGAAGTATGGGGTGGAGATAGGCTATGGATATAACAGGAGTGCCAATTCAGCCACTCAGTTCAGCCTAGGACAGGGATAACTGGCTGGGAGAAGATGCTGAGCTGAGTAGGTCCTCAAGGATTTCATCAAATTGAGGGAGTAAGTGGTGATGGGAAGACAGGTGTTCCAGGGAGAGGGGACAGCATAAACAGAGACCCCAAGGCAGTAAACATCCTGGAGGTATGGTAGGAGGGTTTAGGCACTTGGTGTTGCTGGAGTGTCAAGTTTAAAGTGGGAAGAAGAAATAATGACAAAGGACAGAGAGGCCCTTAGACTTAACCTTATCAGTCAGATCAGTCAGTGATCTCTGTGAGGCTAGCAAGAGCGTGTTCCTCAGTGAAAATCATGCTGTAGTGAGCTACCATTTCTAATGAAAGCGAGATAAATCCCTTAAGCAGAAAATAGAGTTGAAATTGCCATCATTGAGAGGATCGTGTTCACTTTTAAGCAGGACAATGCCATGGTTGGCTCTTCATGTTGGATTATTAGCAGCTGTGTGGAGAATGGTTGGAGGATACCAGGCTGGAGACTGCCTCATCTAAGGCAGTGGTAATGGGGATGGAGTGAAGGGGACAGCTTTGAAAAATCTTTTGTTTTTTTGAGACGGAGTCTCGCCCTTTCGCCTAGGCTGGAATGCAGTAGTGCAATCTTGGTTCACCGCAACCTCTGCCTCCCAGGTATAAGAGATTCTCCTGCCTCAGCATCAAGAGTAGCTGAGATTACAGGTGCCCACCACAATGCCTGGCTAATTTTTGTATTTTTTTTTTTTTTTGAGACGGAGTCGCGCACTGTCACCAGGCTGGAGTGCAGTGGCATGATCTCGGCTCACTGCAACCTCTGCCTCCCAGGTTCAAGCGATTCTTCTGCCTCAGCCTCCCGAGTAGCTGGGATTACAGGCACCCACCACCATGCCGGGCTAATTTTTTGTAGTTTTAGCAGAGACAGGGTTTCACTGTGTTGACCAGGCTAGTCTCAAACTCCTGACCTCAGGTGATTCATTTGCCTCAGTCTCCTAAAGTGCTGGGATTACAGACATGAGCCACCACGCCCAGCCCTGAAAAATCTTTAAAGAGAATGACAATAGGCCAGACTTGGGATTAGTAGATGTGAGGAACGAGGAAAAAAACCCGAGTTAAGGATAGCTGCTGGCCTTCTAGCTTCAGTGACTGAGTAGATGCTATCAACTGAAACACATGCAATACACTCGTGTAACAAACCTGCATGTACCCTGTGGATCTAAAATAATAGTTGACCTTATTAAAAACAATAACAACGACAATGCAAAAAACACCTTAGATATAGAATTCCATGGGGGAGCCAGTTTGATGCAGAAGATGATGAGTTTTGTTTTGGACATGTTGAGTTTGTTATGCTATGAGACTCTGCCTAGAGGTAGAAATATTCGTTAAGTGGTCAGTGAGATAGGACAGAAATACAGGAAAGAAGTGTAGGCTAGCGATAACTTTATAGTCATCAGTACTTAGGTGGTAGCTGTAACAAGGAGGATAGATTGAGATAGCCCAAAGAATACTTGTCCTAGCTATTCCTTGACCTAATACTGAGATTCCCAATGTATTAATACCAAACTATCGATCTTCTCAAGCTTCTTAGCCCTTGGTGCAGCTGGTGCCCCAGGGCTAGAGGCCTCAGGATGTAAGATTCCTTTACTCACCACGAATCTCTGAGTACACTACTCACTGTGACTGTTGGTTAATTACCTTAATTAGTTTGATATTTCTGGAATAAAACAAATGAATGTCCCAGAAATAATAGTGAGTATAGCTGCATAGGTGAATAGCAGGATGAATCATAATACTTAACATTTGAATCCATTTGATTATAGATAAAGAAATGGTGTTATTACAATGGGTAAAAATGAGAAACAATCTTGTCTCATTTTAAAGACATAGAACAGATAAAAATTCTCTTGGTTTTATGGTGTAGTATTGAAGTGGACAATATTTTTGTCAGTGATTTCTGGGAAGGCACTCAACAAAGGATACTCACGTGTTGTTTAATAGCAGTTGCATCAGCCACTGTACAAGTTTGCTTTTTCTTGAGCATTTGATCAATGGTGAGGATGTCATTTGAATAACCTGAGGCAGGGTCTATAGGCTTTATATTTGCTGCCTTTATGCACATTTAAAAAAGAAGGTTAGTAATACATTTTAGTTTGAATTATACAACAGAAAGACATAATAAATAAGTATATTTTATTATGGAAGGATTTGTATATTATTTATTTACTTGTGTATTTTTTTTCTGAGGTGGAGTTTCACTCTTGTTGCCCAGGTTGGAATGCAATGGCATGATCTTAGCTCACTGCAACCTCTGCCTCCCAGGTTCAAGGGATTCTCCTGCCTCAGCCTCCTGAGTAGCTGGGATTATAGGTGCCCATCATCATGCCCAGTTAATTTTTTTTTTTTTTTTTTCTTTTTAGTAGAGATGGGGTTTCACCATATTGGCCAGTCTGGTCTCAAACTCCTGACCTCAGGGGATCCACCCACCTTGGCCTCCTAAAGTGCTGGGATTACAGGCGTGAGCTATTGCACTTGGCCTGTACATTATTTTATAAGATTATTGCTAAACCATTTGTTTGTTTAGACTTTTTTCTGGGTCTCTCAGGAATGGCATTTGGCATGTGTACAGGGATTATCTGTATATCCTGGATGGTGCCCTAGGACTGGAATTGCTAGGTCAAAAGGTGTGAGGTCTGTCCTTTTGGTAATTATTGCCAAATTTCCTCTGTAGAGGGCAAACCAATTTGTAAACCTACCTGTAACTTAAGAGTGTACCCATGTTTTTTCAGCTTTTCCATCTTGGTCAATTTAATATGAAAAGATAATATCTGAGGAGAGTTTTAACTTGGATCTTTTATGAGGAATGAGGTTGAATATCTTTTTATGTTTCAGAACTGTCTGTTCCTACCCTTTGCCTATTTTTATATAGGTTAGTTTTTTTTTTTTCCTAATGAATTTGAAGTTCTTTGAAGTTAGCCTTTTGTGTTATGAGTGGCAACTGTGATTTATTTTTTGACCATATGGAGATTTTTTTTTTTTTTGAGGTGGAGTTTCGCTCTTGTTGCCCAGGCTGGAGTGCAATGGCATGAACTCAGCTCACTGCAACCTCCACCTCCCGGGTTCAAGTGATTCTCCTGCCTCACCTGCCTGGGTAGCTGGAATTACAGGCATGTGCCACCACACCCGGCTTATTATTGTATTTTTAGTAGAGACAGGGTTCCTCCATGTTGGTCAGGCTGGTCTTCAATTCCCAGCCTCAGGTTATCTGCTCTCCTTGGCCTCCCAAAGTGCTGGGATTACAGGCATGAGCCACCGTGCTTGGTGAGATTTTTTGATCTTGATGCAGTGGAATTAATATCTTTTTATTAAAAAATGCATTTGGCTTTTGTGTCACAGTTAGGGAGGCCTTCCCAGAGTTTATTTCAGTATGTTAAGGTTTCTTTTCTTTTTTTCCATTTATTCTTCTCTGCCCTACATTTATTCTTTTTACATTTCATCCATTTGCAATTTGTATATGAAATGTGAATTTCATTTTTTTTCTCAGTTGGCTACTCAGCGCACTATTTGTTGAATAATCTATAATTTTCCTGTTGTGTGAAATGTCACCATTTTCCTTAAGTTAAAATTCTCCAGCCAGGTGCAGTGGCTCACACCTGTGATCTCAGCCCTTTGGGAGGCCAAGGCAGGTGTAACACAAGGTCAGGAGATGGAGACCATCCTGAACAACACGGTGAAACCCCATCTCTTCTAAAAATACAAAAAATTAGCTGAGTGTGGTGGAGCACACCTGTAGTCCCAGCTACTTGGGAGGCTGAGGCAGGGGAACCCAGGAGGTGGAGGTTGCAGTAAGCCGAGACTGCACCATTGCACTCCAGCCTGGCGACAGAGCAAGACTCTGTCTCAAAAAAAAAAAATTCTGCACATAGCTCTATTTTCTTCTTTGGGTCTGTCTGTTCGTTTCATTTCATTTCTTTCTTTCTTTTTCTCTTTCTTTCTTTCTTTTTCCTTCTTTCATAAAAATATAAATAATTTTTAAATTTTTTGTTTTTTGTTTTTTGAGACAGTCTTGCTCTATTACCCAGGCTGGAGTGCAGTGGTACGATCTGGGCTCACTGCAACCTCTGCCTCCCAGGTTCAAGTGATTCTCCTGCCTCAGCCTCCAGAGTAGCTGGGATTACAGGCACCCACCACTATTCCTGGCTGATTTTTGTATTTTTAGTAGAGGTGGGGTTTCATCATGTTGGTCAGGCTGATCTCAAACTCCTGACCTCAGGTGATCCACCCACCTTGGTCTCCCAAAGTGCCAGGATTACAGGTGCCCAGCCTCTAATAAACACTTGTATTTGAAGGCCAAGGTGGGCGGATCACCTGAGGTCAGGAGTTCAAGATCATAAACACTTGTAAGTATACAAATATATTAGATTAGATGTAATAAACTACACAGTATATTATACTATTTATGCACATAAACATATAGTTTAATAGAAATAGCATTAAATGTGGGCCGGGTGCAGTGGCTTATGCCTGTAATCCCAGCACTTTGGGAGGCCGAGGCGGGTGGATCACGAGGTCAAAAGATCGAGACCATCCTGGTCAACATGGTGAAACCCCGTCTCTACTAAAAATACAAAAAATTAGCTGGGCATGGTGGTGTGTGCCTGTAATCCCAGCTACTCAGGAGGCTGAGGCAGGAGAATTGCCTGAACCCAGGAGACGGAGGTTGTGGTGAGCCGAGATCGCGCCATTGCACTCCAGCCTGGGTAACAAGAGCGAAACTCCATCTCAAAAAAAAAAAAAAAAAAAAAAGAAATAGCATTAAATGTAGTATAATATTTGTAAATATGGTACATATATAGTAAGTATAGATGTAAATATACATATGTATGCATGTAGTATAATTAAATATAAATATGTAGTAATTAGATGTAATATACTAGCAAATATGTAATACATTAGATGGTAACAAGTGTTATGAAAAAAAATCAGGAAAGGGGGTAGGGTACTGGGGGTTGTGATTTTATTTGAATACATATACATTTATTTATTCAAAAATTTTTATTTTTATTTTTTTTTTTTTTAATTTTTTATTTTAAATTTATTTTTTAAAATTAATTTTAGAGATGGAGGCTCATTATGTTGCCCAGGCTAGAGTGCAGTGGCTATTCACAGGCATGATCATAGCACATTACAGCCTTGAACTCCTGGGCTCAGGTGATCCTCCTGCCTCAGTCTCCTGATCAGGTGGGATTATGGGTATGTACCACTGCACCCAGCTATTTAAATACCTATTTAAAAAATAATTTATTGGCCTGGTGCAGTGGCTCACGCCTGTAATCCCAGCACTTTGGGAGGCTGAGGTGGGTGGATCACCTGGGGTCAGGAGTTTGAAAGCAGCCTGGCCAACATGGTGAAACCCTGTCTCTACTGAGAATACAAAAATTAGCCAGGTATGGTGGCGCACATGGTGGTCCCAGCTATTTGGGAGGCTGAGACAGGAGAATTGCTTGAACCTGGGAGGCGGAGGTGGCAGTGAGCCCAGATTGCACCGCTGCCCTCCAGCCTGGGCAACAGAGCAAGGCTCCAAACTCAAAAAAAAATTATTAAAGTGAAAATTCATGTAACATAAATTCAGTGGCATTTAGTACAATGACAATGTGGGGATTGTGATCTTACTGGGGTTGTTAGAGAGGCCTCCTGAAGTGACATTTGAGACAAGACCTGAAAGAGGGGAGGGGAGAGCTATGCAGCTCTCTGGGGAACAGCATTCGAGCAAAAGAAATAGCAAAGCCGTAGACCATGAGGCGAGAGCATGTCTGGTCTATAAGAGGAAGAGTAAAGAGGCCTTGTGGATGGAGTGGAATACACTGGAAGGTAAGCAGTGGAAGATGAGATTGTTGGATAGGCAATGAGGGCCTAGATCAGTGATGTCCAATAACATTTTCCTCAATAATGGAAATTTTCTACATTTCTGTGTTGTCCACTACAGTAGCCATTAGCCACATGTGGCTGTTGAGCATTTATAATGTGACTGGTGTGACTGAGGAACTGAATTTGTAATTTTATTTAATCTTAATTAATTGAAATTTAAACAGCTACTAGTGGCTACAATTATTAGAAGGCCCAGGTTTTGATTGTGTGGGACACTGTAAGTTATAAAAAATTTGTTTTTCATTCTGTGTGACATGAAAAGCCATTGGAGGGTTTCAATCTGATTTTAACAGAACCACTTTGGCTGCTGGGCTGAGAATCATTTAAAGCGGACAGTTGTAGAAGCAAGGGGACCATTTAGGAAGCTATTGACATTATTTCTGCCGAGATTATTAGAGACAATCTAGCATACAGCATGCTCTCAGGAAATAATTTGTATTACAGTATTCTTTCTTCCAAAAAATACTGAGTTACCTATGGGCCAAATTCTATTTTAGATGATACAGATACCTCAGTGAAAGAAATACAACCCTTGCATACATGAATGTTATATTCTAGTTGGAGAGATTGACAATAAACAGATAAGCATCTTGGGTGGAGGAGTAGTTGAATGTTGGGACATAAGTTTAAAGGAGGATAAATGTCTTCTTATTGCCATCTTCTCAGTGATATTTGCCTGTGAGTGTGACTTCATTTGAAGAGAGAAGGACAAAGTCTGAACTTGAGGTCATTTGTGACAGCGATACCCCTCTGGGCCTCTTAAACTCTATGCATGGAGGGGCCTTCTAGGAATTGTATAGTGACGTAAACCACACATGGACCTCTGGAACCCAGAGCTCCACAGGGTGGGCTGGTCTGCAGTTAAGTTTCCATTTTGTTTCTCAGGCCAAGAGGCCTTACCTGGGGTGAGGCCAGAGCTTCCTGAGAGAGTATCTAGAAACTTGGGCATAGGTGCTGGAGACCTTATAACTTATAATGACAAAAGTATATCTTGGAAGGGAGGCAAAAAGATTAGAGTCAACAGAGCTTGAAGCAAGGCCAGAAGGTGCAGCTGGGACCATAAATAAGGACCTAGTCGAGGGCAGGATGGCCCCTCCATCACAGCACTGCTCCTTTGGGTTGTGGGCCTGGTCCTGTCATCCTGTGGTGTTTGCCCAAAAATAATCCAGAGTGGACGGAAGCAGCTTCTGGTCCCTGAGTGGATGGGGGAGTAGTCCGAGATAGGATCAGAGAACCTTTTATTGCTATTATTCCTATATAACATCCCCAACCCTAAACCTGTATTTTTTCTTAGTAAGTTTAACTATTTGTTGAAATTGAATGAAATGTCAACACCTGGGCTTAAATTTAGGAACATGGCTATGGCATCTGGTTTGAAAATAATGACTAAAAATATTTGTTGTAAAAAGCATGTTATTAGTTCTGTTAAGTTAGTGCTTAAAAATCCAAGAATTTAAATTAACTAATGTGACATAATCTAAATCTCACCTGTGTTTTCCAGTCTCTTTTATGGAAAAAGTAATCCTCAAAGAAATTCAAAGGCTCCTTTCTTCTTAGCATCTCTAATTTCTGCATGTCTTTGAATGGCTTTCCCATTACCACCCCATCCACATTAGGGAACAATGGAAAGATGGGTATTTTTGAATATGGGCTATCTGAATGGGAATTGCATCCTAAAAAGATAAAAACAAAAATGGCATCACAAACAATGTAAGAAGTTGTTCACATAAAAGACCAACAGGTGGTGCCTGTTTTGCTCTGTCTATTCTCCTCAGTGACCACAGCCCTCATTCTTCACTCTACTACTCTTACGCCCCACCCATCCACAGACTCGAGGCTTCAACAGGTGTCTGAGGATTCAGGTAACACCTACATTTGCTTTCAAATGACATCTGTGTGACAGAGAGTAGTCACTCAGAAGAGGCTGTGGTCCTGTTCTTACAGCATTTGGGCTATAGCACTTCTTTCTGACCAGTCATATACAAATAAGTCTCTTACAACAGGAGAGAGAAAACAAATGGCTCTTACTCTTGAGCTCTTCAAGAAATTTAAATAAATCCTTTTCTTTCATTATTGCAATCCGGGCAGCATTAGCAAAGGCAGCCATGCTTGAGCTTGGAGGTGTGCATATGTCTGGCTTAAGTGTCCTTTTTCCATAGCCCATAGTGTAGGGACTCCACAACATTCCTGGACCAGTATGCTGGAATTTTCTTTGGAAATAGCTTTAAGAAAAGTAATTCAGAAATGGATAAAAAGAGATACAGGACAAAAATTTTAAAAAGTCAAGTTGCTAGTTACATATGCTGAAGAAACTTATTTTAAATCTAATTTGCATATTCATTCAATAATATTTGAGTGCCTATTTCTGTGACATTTACAGAATATCTACTGATACCTTCCATAGGCAATTTGACTATTTTTATCTGTAGTCCTTGGCTTTTGGTCTCCTTTTTTTTTTTTTTCCCCCCCAAGACTTCCCAGAGTTTTGTTTTTGTTTTTTTCAGAGAGAGATGAGGTCTTGTTATGTTGCCAGGCTGGACTGGAACTCCTGGACTCCAGTTCTCCTCCCTCCTCAGCCTCCTGAGTAACTGGAACTATAGGTACCTGCTATCATGTCCAGCTCTGACCTTCCTATTTTGTTTAGAAAAATATTTATGAATTATGATCCTTGACAAACCCTTAAGTGGTACCAGCTTGAATACAAACAGTAATTATTATTACTTTGTGTTAGGTTTAAAATATACAACTTTCATTTTAGATTAAAGAAATTGTCATTGCAGATAATTTGGAAAACAAAGAAAAGTATAAGAAGGAAGACACTACCAGTAAGCTTTCGATCTGGAGTGAATCGCTATTGGTTGGATTTGTTTCCTATCATTTTTTTGGAGTGTATGTGTACGTACATTTGTATAAATAGACTTAGAAGATGTATTACTGGGCATTTTAGGTTATACATTCTTTAAGAGTAAGTACAGCAGGCAGGCTGTATATGATAAGGTACTCTGATTCAGAGTATAAACATCTGACTTACAAACATGCATGCCTCGAATATCAGTGGCTGTGGTGGTAGGTGATCAGCTTCCTTCTTGCTGCCAGAACAGTGGACTTCTCTCTGCAGCTATGGTGGGGATCTGCTTTCTGCTGCTGAGGTGGAAGGGCTTGTTTCTCACTGCTTTGGCAGTGGAAGTTCTCACATCTCAGTGTTCTGAGCAGAAGAGCATCACTTCATGCTGTCTCAGAGGACAAGGTGTAGGACCTTGCTTCTCATTAATACATAGGCCAGTTTCAATGGGAGGCTTCACTACTCTCTTGGATAGTGACAGGCAACCTTTCTTTTCCTCTCGGGAAGAGGGAAAAGACTCATTTTTTCTTTTCTTTTTTTTGAGACAGAGTCTCGTTCTGTCACCCAGGCTGGAGTGCAGTGGTGTGATCTCGGCTCACTGCAACTTATGCCTCCCGGGTTCAAGCAATTCTCCTGCCTCAGCCTCTTATGTAGCTGAGACTGCAAGTGCAGGCCACCACAGGTGGCTAATTTTTTGTATTTTTAGTAGGACGGGGTTTCACTGTGTTAGCCAGGATGGTCTTGATCTTTTGACCTTGTGATCTGCCCGCCTTGGCCTCTTAAAGTGTTGGGATTACAGGTGTGAGCCACTTGCCCGGCCTGGAAAAGACTCATTCTAAATGTTGGAGCTGAAGCGGTGGTTGATAGGAGATGTGCCTACAGCGTTCTGAGTAGTCTGACTTATGATCAAATACTTTCTTCTCTAGCCTTGAACTCAACCGTCCACAGTGTCATCACTTGCCTCTGAAAATAGCATAAGGCTAGTTTCTCTTAATGTAATTTAATTTCTACCAGGTCCTTCAAGGCTGCTTTTCTTTCCCTCAGGGTATTCGCCATATACTCTGTGGCTCTGAGTGTGGTCCTCAGCACCACTGGGAACTCGTGGGAAATACAAATTCTTGGCCCTGACTACACACCCATTAACTCAGAAATCCCACAGCCTAGCAATGTGTTTTAACAATCGCTCCAGCTGATTCTGACACAGTGCAAGTTTAAGAACTTTTGCTGTAGTCTATGGTTTCCCTTCTTCCTTGAAATTCTAATCTCTGCTTGACAATTTATGTCACATTATATTTATTCATTTATTTATTTTTTAAATTGCATTTTAGGTTTTAGGGTACATGTGGAGAACATGCAAGATTGTTGCATAGGTACACACATGGCAGCGTGATTTGCTGCCTTCCTCCCCTTCACCTATATCTGGCATTTCTCCCCATGCTATCTCTCCCTAACTCCCCACCCTCCGCTGTCCCTCCCCTATTTCCCCCCAACAGACCCCAGTGTGTAGTGCCCCCCTCCCTGTGTCCATGTGTTCTCATTGTTCAACATCCGCCGATGAGTAAGAACATGTGCTGTTTGATTTTCTGTTCTTGTGTCAGTTTGCTGAGAATGATGGTTTCCAGGTTCATCCATGTCCCTACAAAGGACACGAACTCATCGTTTTTGATGGCTGCATAATATTCCATGGTGTACATGTGCCACATTTTCCCTGTCCAGTCTATCATCGATGGGCATTTGGGTTGGTTCCAGGTCTTTGCTATTGTAAACAGTGCTGCAATGAACATTCGTGTGCATGTGTCCTTATAGTAGAACAATTTATAATCCTTTGGATATATACCCAGTAATAGGATTGCTCGATCAAATGGAATTTCTATTTCTAGGTCCTTGAGGAATCGCCACACTGTCTTCCATAATGGTTGAACTAACTTACACTCCCACCAACAGTGTAAAAGTCTTCCTATTTCTCCACATCCTCTCCAGCATCTGTTGTCTCCAGATTTTTTAATGATCGCCATTCGAACTGGCGTGAGATGGTATCTCAATGTAGTTTTCATTTGCATTTCTCTAATGACCAGTGATGATGAGCATTTTTTCATATGTTTGTAGGCCTCATGTATGTCTTCTTTTGTAAAGTGTCTGTTCATGTCCTTTGCCCACTTTTGAATGGGCTTGTTTGTTTTTTTCTTGTAAATCTGTTTTAGTTCTTTGTAAATTCTGGATATCAGCCCTTTGCCAGATGGGTAGACTGCAAAAATTTTTTCCCATTCTGCTCGTTGCCGATTCACTCTAATGACTGTTTCTTTTGCCGTGCAGAAGCTGTGGAGTTTGATTAGGTCCCACTTGTCTATTTCGGCTTTTGTTGCCAATGCTTTTGGTATTTTGGTCATGAAGTCCTTGCCTACGCCTATGTCCTGAATGGCTTTGCCTAGATTTTCTTCTAGGGTTTTTATGGTGTTAGGTCTTATGTTTAAGTCTTTAATCCATCTGGAGTTAATTTTAGTGTAAGGTGTCAGGAAGGGGTCCAGTTTCCGCATTCTGCACATGGCTAGCCAGTTTTCCCAACACCATTTATTAAACAGGGAATCCTTTCCCCATTGCTTGTTTTTGTCAGGTTTGTCAAAAATCAGATGGTTGTAGATATGTTGTATTGCCTCTGAGGCCTCTGCTCTGTTCCATTGGTCTATATGTCTGTTTTGGTACCAGTACCATGCTGTTTTGATTACTGTAGCCTTGTAGTATAGTTTGAAGTCCAGTAGTGTGATGCCTCCCACTTTGTTCTTTTTGCTTAGAATTGACTTGGCTATGCGGGCTGTCTTTTGGTTCCATATGCAGTTTAAGGTGTTTTTTTCCAGTTCTGTGAAGAAGGTCATTGGCAGCTTGATGGGGATAGCATTGAATCTGTAAATTACTTTGGGCAGTATGGCCATTTTCACTATATTGATTCTTCCTAACCATGAACATGGAATGTTTGTCCATCTGTTTGTGTCCTCTCTTATTTCGTTGAGCAGTGGCTTGTAGTTCTCCTTGAAGAGGTCCTTTACGTTCCTTGTTAGTTGTATTCGTAGGCACTTTATTCTCTTTGTAGCAATTGTGAATGGCAGTTCGTTCTTGATTTGGCTCTCTTTAAGTCTGTTCTTGGTGTATAGGAATGCTTGTGATTTTTGCACATTGATTTTGTATCCTGAGACTTTGCTGAAGTTGCTTATCAGTTTCAGGAGATTTTGGGCTGAGATGATGGGGTCTTCAAGATATACAATCATGTCGTCTGCAAATACAGACAATTTGACTTCCTCCTTTCCTATTTGAATACCTTTTATTTCTTTTTCTTGTTTGATTGCTCTGGCTACATTATTTTTATAACTAATTGTTTCATGTATATTACATACAAAACCTGGTGGCTTAATTGTATTTGTATTTGCTGTCTTTATTATTATTATTTTTTGAGATGGAGTTTTGCTCTTGTTGCCCAGGCTAGAGTGCAATGGCATGATCGCGGCTCACTGCAATGTCTACCTCCTGGGTTCAAGCGATTCTCCTGTCTCAGCCTCCTGAGCAGCTGGGATTACAGGCATGTGCCACCACACCTGGCTAATTTTGTATTTTTAGTAGAGATGGGGTTTCTCTATGTTGGTCAGGCTGGTCTTGAACTCCTGACCTCAAGTGATCCACCTGCCTTGGCCTCCCTAAGTGCTGGGATTACAAGTATAAGCCACTGCTCCTGGCCTGCTGTCTTTATTATTATTATTATTATTATTATTTTAAACACAGGGCCTCACAGTCTACCAGGCTGGAGTAGAGGGGTGCAATCATAGCTCTCTACAGCTTCGAACTCCTGGCCTCAAGCAGTCCTTCTGCCTCAGCCTCCTGAGTAGATGGGACTACAGGTACAAGCCACCCTGCCACTTTTTGTAGAGTGTTTCCCTACATTGCCCAGGCTGGTTTTAAACTTCTGGGCTCAAGTGATCCTCCTGCTTTGGCCTCTTAAATCTTTAGGATTATAAGAGTGAGCCACCATGCCTGGCCTGTATTTGCTATATAATTTTGCTAGATTTGCATATCCCTGTTTCCCAGAATTTCTGGGCATACCTAAAAATATAGGAAAGATAGTCTTTGCCACACAATATTAAGAAGTATAGTAAAATAAAATAGGGCTGGGCATGGTGGCTCATGCCTGTAATCCCAGTACTTTGGGAGGCTAAGTTGGGAGGATCACCTGAGGTCAGGAGTTCAAGACCAGCCTGGCCAACATGGTGAAACCCTGTCTCTACTAAAAATGCAAACATTAGCCAGGCTTGGTGGTGGTGGTAGTGTATGTCTGTAATCCAGCTACTTGGGAGGCCGAGGCCAGAGGATTGCTTGAACCCAGGAGACGGAGGTTGCAGTGAGCCAAAATGGCACCATTGCACTTCAGCCTGGGTGATGAGTGAAACTCTGTCTCAAATTAAAAAAAAAAAGTATAATAAAAGAAAATGTATATTCTCTAAACATATATTCACAACAAAAGATCAGTCTGTATAGGGGCCGAGATGTCCTGGACAAACCCAGGCCTCACACATTTCCCTTACCCACCTCCAGTGATGTCCTGGCTTGGTAGTAGGTTTTCCTCTGCTGAGGTTTCACACCTTCCTGACAGTCCAGTGAATTCACAAATATCATTCTAACTGTGTGATCTTGGGCATATTTTTAATGTGCCACAGTTCCCTTATCTGGGAATAGGGGTAATGTATCCACTTCATAGTGTTAAATGAAATAATACACGTAAAGAACTTAGGGCAGTAACAGGAGCATAGTAACAACTCAGCATATGTAAGGTGTTGTTGTTATTTCTCTAGTTCCTTGTAAGATCCATGATCAAACACACCAGGACTTCTACACGTGTCACTTTTTTTTTTCTTGAAGAGATCTCGCCACCTGGAATGGTTTCAGTGCATAGTTATTAGCCCAGAGTTATTCTTCACCACCACCCTAGGGAGGAAGTCCCTTTGTCTGTCTCCCTTTTAGATCTTCTGTTTCCTGGATCCTATGTTTTCCTTTTTTTAAAAAAAAATATTTTTGATTTTTTTTGAGACAAGGTCTTGCTCTGTCACCCAGGCTGGAGTGCAGTACAGTTTCAACCTCCTGGGCTCAAGCAATCCTCCCACTTCAGCTTCCTGAGTAGCTGGGACTACGGGCACATGCCATGCCTGACTAGTTAAAAAAATTTTTTTTGGTAGAGATAGGATCTCACTCTGTTGCCCAGTCTGGTCTTGAACACCTGGGCTCAAGTAATTCTTCTGCCTTGGTCTCTGAAAGTGCTGGGATTATAGGTGTGAGCTGATTGTTTTCCTATTTATTATGTATACTCCATCATCTTGGTGGGGTATATCTTCCAATAGCTTCTTAAGGAAGAATGCATAAGTACATGTTTTGAGCCGTGGTAACTAGAAAGTGTCTTCTCTGTTATACTTTGCAGTTAGCTGGGTAGTTTGGAAATCATTTTTCCTTAGGCTCTGGTCCACTATTTTCTGGCTTTCAGTGCTATGTTTCCTTTTTGGATGCAGAAAAGTAAATTTTTTTCCTTATTAAAAACTTTTAGCATCTTTTCCCTGATATTCTGAAATGTTATAGTAATGAGCCATGTGTGGGTATGGGTCTTTTATTATTCATTGTGCTGGATATTCAGTGGACATTTAGAATCTATAAACGCCTATGTATGAGTTCTGGGAAATATTCTAGGACTATTTCTTTGATAATTTCCTGCCTTCATTTGGTTTTCTTGTTCACTATTTAGAATGCTTATTATTTGGAATGTTGGACTTATTTTCTCAAGTGCTGTTTTCTCTCTGATATTCTGAGAGATTTTCTTAATTTAAATTTTTACTTCTGCTATCTTATTTTTAATTTTCAAGAGCTTCAATTTTTTTTTCTTTTGAATGTTTCTTTTATATAGTTTCCTATTCTAATTTCATGAATGCAAATTCCCCCTCATTTTTTTTTTTTTTTTTTTTTTGAGACGGAGTTTCACTCATGTTACCCAGGCTGGAGTGCAATGGCGCGATCTCGGCTCACTGCAACCTCCGCCTCCTGGGTTCAGGCAATTCTCCTGCCTCAGCCTCCTGAGTCGCTGGGATTACAGGCACGCACCACCATGCCCAGCTAATTTTTTGTATTTTTAGTAGAGACGGGGTTTCACCATGTTGACCAGGATGGTCTCAATCTCTTGACCTCGTGATCCACCCGCCTCGGCCTCCCAAAGTGCTGGGATTACAGGCTTGAGCCACCACGCCCGGCCTCCCCCTCATATCTTGGAGGATATTACAATAATTCTACTGTATCATGCTTTATCTCTACTTCTTTAGTTTGTTCTTTCTTTTATTATTTTAATATTTCTTTAATATTAATGATCTAATAATAATCCTCCTTAAATATCGTTTTGTTTTTTTTAAAGAGATGCGGTCTCATTATGTTGCCCAGGCTGGACTTGAAATCCTGGGCTCACGTGGTCCTCCTGCCTCAGCCTTTCGAGTAGCTGAGACTACAGGCATGTGTCACTATCCCTGGCTCTTAGATGTCCCTTGATTCTTTGGATATCTATTCCTATTTTAGAATGAGAGTAAGCACTCTCTAAGGCAATTGGAAGCTCTTTGGTGTGTTAAAGCTTATTGATAGAGCCTTGTTTTATCAATGGACTTTTAACTGTGAGTGTGAGTTTTTTCTCTTGGGCTAGTCGATTTCCCTGGAGAGGAATTCTCTAAAATTTTACTTGGGTGGTATAAATCTAGCCTCCAACACATTGGTAACTATGGAAAGAGAAGGGGGCTAGTGGGAGGTCTTGCATTCAGTAAGTACACTTTTTTTCTTTCTTTTTTGAGACAGAGTCTTGCTCTGTCACCCAGGCTGGAGTGCAATGGCATGATCTTGGCTCACTGCAACCTCTGCCTCCCAGGTTCAAGCGATTCTTGTGCCTCAGCCTCCCAAGTAGCTGGGATTACAGGTGTGTACCACTGTGTGTGGGTAATTTTTGTATTTTTTATAGCGATGGTGTTTTGCTACGTTGGCCAGGCTGGTCTCGAAGCAACCCACCTGCCTCCCCCTCCCAAAGTGCTAGGATTACAGGCATGAGCCACAGTGCTCAGCCCCCTTTGCTTCCTCTACTTTCCAGAGCTATTTTTCTTACCTCTTCATTAGTCTCTTGGCCATCAGTATGTCTTTCTACCAGGCTTTTCTCTATACTATTTCCAGGTCAAAGTACTCCACTCCTCTATCAAAATCTTTCTTCCTCATTGCTCCCCTCTCCCAGTTCTTTCAATGGATCCCCACTGCTTGGAGGAACTCTCAGAAGAGATTTTCTATAGTCTGGATCCAGTACATATTTTCCACCTTATCTCTTCCTGCTTCCCTATACAAACCTCATGTTTCAGCCAATTTATCTGTCACTGTTCTGTAAATACAAATGTAGACTATATTCTAAGTCCTTTTCTCATGACATTCTCTTATTGAACTGCTGAATCAGATATTTAATAGCTATATAATCTTGGGAAAGTCAATTAAATTCAAAAAATATTAAGTGCCTGTATGTTCTGTGCTTTGTGTTAGGTGCAGGGAAGAGATTAATAAGCCTGACACGGTCCCTGTCCTTTCAGAGCTCACAATCTAATGTACAAGGCTGCCTGTTAAACCTGTAATGTCAACAGTACAACGTGCTGTATGATAGGGAGAGAACAGTATGTAGGAGCAAGCCTGACCCAGAACTGGGGGTCAGAGAAGGCCTTTCAGAGGAAGTGCTACTCACTGGGACAGAAAGCATAAGCAGGAGTCAGCTAAGCATACATAGGTAGCGGGGTTGAATTGTGTTTCCCAAAAAGATGTTCAAGTCCTAAGCCCTGTACCTGCTATGGGACCTTACTTGGAAAGTGTCTTTGCAGATGTAATTAAAGATCTTGAGATGAGATCATCCTGGATTTAGGGTGGGTCCTAAATCTAATGACTAGTGACCTTATAAAAGAAAGGAGAGGAAGACTGTGTTTTTTTGAGACGGAGTCTCACTCTCACCCAGGTTGGAATATAGTGGCAAGATCTCGGCTCACTGCAACCTCCGTCTTCTGGGTTCAAGTAACTCTCCTGCCTCAGCCTCCTGAATAGCTGAGATTGCAGGTACACACCACCACAACCGGCTAATATTTGTATTTTTAGTAGAGATGGAGTTTCACCATGTTGGTCAGGCTGGTCTTGAACTCCTGACCTCGTGATCCACCCGCCTCAGTCTCCCAAAGTGCTGGGATTACAGGCGTGAGCCACTGCACCCAGGAGCGGAAGATTTGAGACAAAATAGAAGAAGGCATTGAAAAAATGGAAATAAAATTATTCCATAAATGGAATGATTATGCTGCCACAAGCCAAGGAATGCCAGGAATCACTAGAGGCTGGAATTGCCAGGGAAGGATTCTCCCCTGAAGAAGGAAGGGGTGTGGTCTTACTGACACCATCTGGCCTCCAGAACTGGGAGAGAATAATTTTTTAAGCCACAGAGTTTGTGGTAATTTTATTTATTTATTTATTTTAGAGATGGGGCTCTTGCTATGTTGCCCAGGCTGGAGTGCACTGGCTATTCACAGGCATAATTCTGCTGCTGATCAGCACGAGGTTTTTTTTTTTTTTTTTTTTTTTTTTTTTTGTGGTGGAGTTTTTTTCTTATGGCCCAGACTGGAGTGCAGTGGTGCAATCTCAGCTAACTGCAACCTCCACCTCCCAGGTTCAAGTGGTTCTCCTGCCTCAGCCTCCCAAGTAGTTGGGATTACAGGTGCTCACCACCATGCCCAGCTAATTTTTTGTAATTTTAGTAGAGACAGGGTTTCGCCATGTTAGGCAGGCTGGTCTTAACTTAAACTCTTGACCTCAGGTGATCCGCTCCCCTCGGCTTCCCAAAGTGCTGGGATTATAAGTATGAGCCACAGCGCCTGGCTAGCACCAGAGTTTTAACCTGCTTTGTTTCTGACCTAGGCTGGTTCACCACTCCTTAGGCATCCTGGTGGTCCCCTGTTCCCGGGAGGTCACCATATTGATGCCAAACTTAGTGTAGAAACCTGTTTGGCACAGTGCACTACAGCCCAGAACCCTTGGGATGAAGGGATCCTCCTGCCTCAGCCTCGTATGTAGCTGGAACTACAGGCCTGCACCACTGTGCTTTGTTATGGTAATTTTTTATGACAGCCCTAGGAAACTGACTCACAAAGGGAGAAACTGTTTTAGGCAAATACCAGGAGGTGAGAGAGCATGCAGTATTTGAGGACACGAATTAAATGTAATCTGGGGTGTGAAAGGGGAGGTTATAAGAGATGGGGGCTGGGCACAGCTGCTCTTGCCTGTAATCTCAGCACTCTTTGGAGGCTGAAGGGGTGGATCACTTGAGGTCAGGAGTTCAAGACCAGCTTGAGAAATGTGGTGAAACCTTGTCTTTACAAAAAAATACACTTGTAGTCCCAGCTACTTGGGGAAGCTGAGGTGAGAGGATTGTTTGAGTCTGAGATAGAGGCTGCAGTGAGCCTTGATCACTACACTCCAGCACTCTAGCCTGGGAGATAAGAGCAAGACTCTGTTGAGAAAGAGAAAGAGATATATGAGACTGGAGGTTAAGCAAAGGGTATATTATGAAGGACCTTTAAAATGCCATATTAAGTTAGAACTTTTTCATAGGCAACATGAGAGGTCACTATAGGCCTTTTAGAAGGTAAGTGATACGATGATATGAATAGATTTGTGCCTGGCATTAGGTCACTTAAATATTTTCTAATAGATTGAGTTATAATCTGGCTGTAGTATGGAAAATGGATAGAGATGGCAAAAATGGAGGCAGAGTGACAAGGCAGTATACTGCAGTAAGTCCAAGAATATAGTGACTGACTTACTCTAGGGTAGTTTCTATGGGGATAGAGAGAAGTGCATGGCTTACATGTTGAGGAGGTAGGTTAGACAGGGCTTAGTGATTTGGTTGGATGTAGGGAGTGAGAGAGCGGTGACAACTGAGGGTCATGCTGTGCCTTTGTCTCAGACAGGTGTGTAAACACACTGAGATGGCAAAGCCATGCACTGAGATCTGAAACTCAAGTGGAAGAACTAGTAGAAGTATGCGTGGACAAAGAGATAAATTAAGTTTTGACCTTTTTGGTTTGAGGTGGCTGTGGATTTCCAAATGGAGATGCCCAGTAGGCAGATGGAAACCCTAGAGGGAAGGTCTGGGTTGGAGATCCAGTGTGATCTCTGTGCCTCATTCTCCTTGCCTGTATGCAAATGGAGGCATTAGGATCTACCTCATAGGTTTGATTTGGGGGTTAAATGGAGGTCATTCAGCCAAAAATTACTGCGTTCCTGGTGTATACCAAGCATTTTCCTATAATAGACACTGGGAATGCAGTAGTAAATAAAACACACAAAAAATAATTCTTGTTCTCATGGAGCTTACATTCTAGCATGAGAATACAGAAAAGAACAAAATAAATAAGTAAATTTTATTATATATTAAAAGGTGATAAATTATATGAAGAAAAATAAAGCAGAGAAGTGGGGACAGGGAGTGGTAGGAGGCTTGCAGTTTTAAACAGGGTGGTCAGAGAAGGCCTTGCTGAGATGACATTTGAACAAAGACCCAAAGGTGGTGACAGTGAATCGAGCGAGTCATGGCCTATTCAGGGGAAAAGTAACCATATAGAGGGAAAAGCAAGTGCAAAGGTCTTGAGGTGGGAATGTGTTTGATGTATTTGAGGAAGAGAAAAGAGGCCAGCATGGGTACCAGAGCAGAGTAACAGAGACAAAATCAAAGAGGTCAAAGGGAAATGCAGAGCACATAGAGGCTTGCATTGTATTTCAAGCAATATGTCATTGTAAAGGTTTTGGCTTGGGGCCAGGCTGTGGCCCATGCCTGTAATCCTAGCACTTTGAGAGGCCAAGGTGAGCACATCTCTTGAGCTCAGGAGTTTGAGTCTGGCCTGGGCAACATAGTGAAAACCTGTCTCCATAAAAAATAGAAAAATTAGTAAGGTGTGGTGGTGTACACCTGTAATCCAAGATATTTGGGAGGCTGAGGTGGGAGGATCACTTAAGCCTGGGAGGTTGAGGCTTCAACGAACCATCATGATGCCACTGTAAGACCCTGTCTCAAAAAAGAAAAAAAAAAAAGAGTTTGGCTTTTACCCTGAGGGAAATGGGAGGGTTCTGAAGGTTTTGAGCTGAGGAGTGATAATGATCTGCAGTGTTTGGAAGACTCATTTGGTGCTGTAGGAGTCAAGGAGTCAGCTAGGCACAGGGAGTGTTGTGAATAGACTGTCCAGCAGGGGAGCAGCAGTCAAAAGGTGCAAGCAGGGAGACCAGTTATTAGCCAGGGAAAAACTAATGTATGTAAAGTGCTGTTCCGAGCTTTGCACTTAATACACGTTTAATACATGGTATCAACTATGTGAATACCTATCAAATTCTACCATTAATGAAATCAAGACCTCCTTTCTCAGGAAACTAAGTGAATTATCTCTGCCACTTTTTTGACAATTATTTAACGTATTTTGAATTATGTTACTTCTGTATATTTATTTAAATACATATTTCTGACTTTTCTCTCCATTTATGATGTGTGTGTGTGTGTATACATATATAATTATTATTTTTTCTTTCTTTCGAGACAGGGTCTCACTTTGTTACCCAGGCTGGAGTGTGGTGAGGTGACCATAGTTCACTGTAGGCTTGACCACCAGGCTCAAGCAATCACCCTGCTTTAGCCTTCCAAGTAGCAGAGACAACAGGTGTGTGCCACCATGGTGGCTAATTATTGCATGTAAAAATTTATCACTACCGTTTTTTTTTCTTTTTTTTGAGACTAAGTCTCGCTGTCAGCCAGGCTGGAGTGCAGTGGTGCAATCTCAGCTCACTGCAACCTCCACCTCCCAGATTCAAGTGATTCTCATGCCTCAGCCTCCTGAGTAGCTGAGATTACAGGTGCCTGCCACCACACCTGGCTACTTTTTTTTATTTTTAGTAGAGATGGGGTTTCACCATGTTAGCTAGGCTAGTCTCAAACTCTTGGCCTCAAGCAATCCACCGGCCTTGGCCTCCCAAAGTGTTGGGATTACAGATATGAGCCACCACACCCGGCCCATCACTACAGTGTTTTCACTATTAAAGTCTATGATCTTGGTCTTTCCTTTGTGCCTTTGTATAGGGCCAAAAGAGAGAGATTGGCTACTTTGATAACCTTAAAACAAACTCCGGGAATATCACCAACAGCCTGACCTTTTTAACCAAATCCAGCAACAAGAACTTCATTGTTTTTCTCAATAAAGTTCAAGCAACCACCATTGGGTACAAAGGCTGTGATTTTTCTTGCCATTCTTGATCAGCTGGACGCTGGCATACTTCCTGACGGCAGAATTTGGCTGCTTGGCTTCAACCCCTACTTTTTCCAGCATAATTACTTTTGTGTGAGAAGTACCTCTAAAAGAACCGTTGGCCTTCAGGGTTGTATCCAAATGGGCTTCTTGTACTGTTTATCATGCCACTTCTGGTCTCGTCAGTGACTATGGAGCTTCCTAGCAGCAGGAAGTCCATGACACTTGCCAATCCTGCAGGTGTCATGGGCCTGAGTGAAAGAGCTAACT
The DNA here is from genome assembly GCF_009761245.1 of Sapajus apella. Taxonomy (NCBI): domain Eukaryota; kingdom Metazoa; phylum Chordata; class Mammalia; order Primates; family Cebidae; genus Sapajus; species Sapajus apella. The sequence goes on from NW_022437093.1 coordinate 1,448,281, forward strand.
TTTGTAGAGACTGAGTTTCACCAGGTTGCCCAGGCTTGTCTCAAACTCATGGGCTCAAATGATCCGTGCACTTCAGTCTCTCAAAGTGTCTCCATTTATATGTTAAATATTATGTCTTAAACATTTTTAATCTCCTTAGGAACCAGGCAATAACAAGATGACCAGTTAAATAATAACAAGATAACCAGATAAATAACAGCCATGCCACAGTATCAATAAAATCACCAACATCAGCAAACATTTCCTGAGTACTTACTGAGTGCGAGAGGCAATATAAGGAGATAGGTAAGAGAGCATGAGTTCTGGAATCAGACTGTGCTAAAATACTGGTACCAGTCCCTCTTGGGCAAGTTATTTAACTGACCTGTGCCGAAGTTTTTTCATCTGTAAAATGGGAGTGATGATAGTATATATTCATTAGGGAGGTGAGGATTAAATTAGATAATATATATATATTCTTGTTTAAAAAAATCTATTTAATTTTATTTTTTAAGAGAAAGATCTCACTCTGTTGCCCAGGTTGGAGTGCAGTGGCACAATCACAGCTCCCTGTAACCTCAAATTCCTGGGCTCAAATGAGCTTCTTGAATAGCTGGGACTACAGGCATTCACAATCATACCTAGTTAATTTAAAAATTTTTTAATTTTGTAGAGATGAGGGTCTTGCTATGTTGCTCAGGCTGGACTGAAGCTTCTGGCCTTAAGTGATCCTCCCACCTCATCCCTCTGAGTAGCTGAGATTACAGCTGCGAGTCATGGTGCCTGGCTACAATGTTTATTTAAATGAAGCTCCAATTTTCAAGATAATATGAGTATGCTTAGTCTAGTTGCTTCCACATAATAATAACAGCTAACATTTATTGAGCTCTTATAATGTGCTAAGCATTTCACATGTATTATTATACATTAGCCCCACAATTGCCCAATCAGGTAGGTATTATTATTAACATTCTCTCTTTATAGATGAGGAAACTGAGGCTGAGAAGTTAAACAATGTATCAAATTGTGTACTAACAGCAGGCTTTACTAAGTGTCTTTGAATTGGAATGAAAAATAGAATTTTGTGCATCCTTTGTTGTACATCTGACAGAGAGATAGGAGAGTATAAAGAGACTACCTACTGAGGGGCAGAAGAATATTTTTACATTGTTGGTGGTACTCTGTACTCTTAAGCCTCTCTAAGTGGGAGACTGGAATGCTTTGAAAGAATAAGAGTTAAAAAGACTGATAATGGCAACATTTGTTTAATTTCTATAATACAACGATAAAAATAAATTGAGGTGATTTACTTTTAGTGATACTGGAATAAATAACACACATGGGTATGTTAAATACATAACATACATGGGTGTGTGTTATGTATTTAAAGGATGATAATTAAAGGTTTAAAGGATGAGAATGTTTCCTCAATCCTTTATTCTCATGTCTAATTCTGGCTCTGCTCTAGTCCAAAGGCTACTTTGGGAGGTCTGAATTTGCTGTACCTTATCTCCAAGTCAGAGATTTTTTTGAGAGCCTCTGGTAGTTTTAGCATGAACAAGAGTCTTATATTTCAAACGGATTTCTAAGCCCACCCAAAATTATTCCTGGAAAAGTCTTGTTCTGCTGGGATTCTTTGGCCTGAGATAGAGGCGGCTGAAATTCCTTGGTTGTCTTAGGTCCTTCGTGGGGACCTGACATGGTCTGAGGTCAGCCTTGCAGTTTTAGAGCTGGGCAGGACTGTGGAGATGAGGGAATCAGGTCTCATGTTGTAGCACACAGGCATTTGCCCAGATACCTTCTCTTTAGTTTTGGACCAGACCCTGTGGAGGTGGATGTTAGTAAGAGGTGACTGCCATGTTAATATCTTTATAGAGACCTCTGAGAAGGCTGTTTTTGCTCCTTTCCTTCTCACTTACCTTACTATTTCTATTATAGACTTTCTGGGCAGGGCTGAAGTCTCTACAAGCTTTGACAGGATTTCAAACAATAGGATCCCTGGGTTGCCAGCTAAATCCAAACAGTTCTCCTTTTCTGGAACTATGGAGGGAAAACAAAAGAGAGATTTAAAAATACCTTCTGAAGTAAGAAATTGACCACCTCTTTACTGATTATTTACAGTAATATCAAGTCAGGAACTAGAGGCACAGTAAAACATTAAAAGTCTGTTCTATTTGGTAGAAGGGCCACTTTGGTTACTGAGCAGACAGAATAAAATGGAATGTTAAAAAATACGTCTAGTTCTGGCCGGGCGCGGTGGCTCAAGCCTGTAATCCCAGCACTGTGGGAGGCCGAGGCGGGTGGATCACGAGGTCAAGAGATTGAGACCATCCTGGTCAACATGGTGAAACCTCGTCTCTACTAAAAATACAAAAAATTAGCTGGGCGTGATAGCGCGCGTCTGTAGTCCCAGCTACTCAGGAGGCTGAGGCAGGAGAATTGCCTGAACCCAGGAGGCAGAGGTTGCGGTGAGCGGAGATCGCGCCATTGCACTCCAGCCTGGGTAACAAGAGCGAAACTCCGTCTCAAAAAAAAAAAAAAATACTTCTAGTTCAATAACTTCTAAGTAAATGTAGTAATATTTTTAATACAAACATGAATTTTATGATAAGGATTACTGTCTGGTTCTAGGCAAAGATTCTAGGCAAACTCCCATTACTATAGTACTACTTATAAGAAATAACTTTTCTTTATCCTAAGAATAGTTCATAGCTTATAAATGAATATATTTTCAAAACTGTATGTAGTATTTGGAATCTGAAATGTATTTATCCTAGAAAACATGAATAGTGGTTAGCTTTTCCAAGGCAGCTTGTTAAACTCATAAACAAGCCATGAGAGGACTAATGACAATATTTCAACTACACCTACATGTCATTTATAATCTTAGGGGGAAAATAACAGAAAAATTTGACACGGTTAGTGGAAGTAAGTAATGCTTTAATTAGTGTTCTCTAACCTCTGGCAGACTCTCCAGCCCAAGGACTGAAGGTAGAGGCTTCATCAGTGTGAGGAAGGTATTTTTTCAAGAACACCATACTATCAACACCCTAGATTTACATAAGAGAGTGCATTTTTCTTTTTCTGAAAAAATGTTTGATTTTTTTTAAATGAAAGGAATGCCTCCCAAAGTAGTGAATATACCTGGTAAAGAATTCAGACACTATAAAAGGTAGCCAGGCCGGGCGCGGTGGCTCACGCCTGTAATCCCAGCACTTTGGGAGGCCGAGGCGGGTGGATCACGAGGTCAAGAGCTCGAGACCATCCTGGTCAACATGGTGAAACCCCGTCTCTACTAAAAATACAAAAATTAGCTGGGCATGGTGAGCGCCTATAGTTCCAGCTACTCAGGAGGCTGAGGCAGGAGAATTGCCTGAACCCAGAAGGCGGAGGTTGCGGTGAGCCGAGATCGCGCCATTGCACTCCAGCCTGGGTAAAAAAAAAGAGAAACCCCCGTTCAAACAAAAAAGAAGGAAATAACAGGTAGCCAAATTTTTCTACACCAGTCACTCCCTCAGTGTTCTCACTGGAGACCAAAGGGCAGCGTCTTCTGCAGAAGGTGTTTGGACAGTGCAAGTGCCTGCTTGATGGAGTTAACACTGTACCAATTTGTTTAGCAAATACGGTTCTGGAAAAGCAGTACAAAAGTAACTCACATCCAAGGCTACACCTTCCTGACCTGTCCGCCGACTGGAAGCCTGTGAATGATGTTTGCTGTGTAGTGAGTTGTAGCTGCCCAACTGCCTTCTGTTCATAACGTCTCTACTCACCCACTGCCTTGAGGAAGCGATTCTTATCTGTTAGCACCTTGATAAAGTCTGAGAAGTTCACCTTCCCATCTCCTGCAACAAAAATCTGAGACTCAGGACAAGGATAAAATGTATTTTAATTATTAGAGTATATCTTAAATATAAAAATTAAAATACTCTGGATGATTTAATATTTAAAACCAGAGCATTTGAGGGCTTGAAATATGCTCAGGTGAGCCCTGGTCTTCTTGAAGTGGTCTTAGCACCGTTACGTGAGTCCTCCACAGCCCACGGAAGCAATGGTGGCTGTAAACATCCAGCCAGGAGGACCCAGCCACTGCAGTCTGTCCAGCTGCTCCTTTCTCAGAGACTGGCCATGTTTGCAAGGAATCCATCCTCTCTTCCCATGCTATAGCCCCCTTATTATTCCTATTATAACATACCCCCAAGCTGTACCTCATTTCCTCTAAAATTGAAGGATGATGAGTATTATTAGAGGGGTATGTGTGTGTTTCTGTGAAATAATAGAAAATTTTGACACAGTTAGTGACACGTGAAACTGATGTTGATTGAATGGGGCACTGGCATTTGGGTAGAGAGAGGTGAGAGGAGACAGGATGCTGAATATATTTTTCACACAGCATATCAGCTTGGGCTACTAATAATCAGGTAAGTATATGCACTAAAAATATTATATGTATGCTTTAAAAATAACAACAAAAGTGCTGTGGCATTTAAAATTCAATATAGGTGGGACTTGATGGAAAAATAAAGATTTGCTCTGTTTTGATTCAAACAGAAACAAAGGGCTTGACTTCTCTTGGTAACATGTCATTATTAACATTGTTAATGCCTTTGTATCTGTTATTTCAGGGCACCCTCCACGTACAGCTTCCATGTACATCAGGAGAGGAAACCTGAATTTGATAATGAAATCAGGCAATCACTCTTGGCTTCCACACAGCATTTTTCAAATAGTTCATTTTCAAGCATTAATTTGATTTCACAACTTGTACGCATACCTCACTGATGTCCTGAAAGGGACACACACACACACACACACACACACACACACACACGTGGGTGTCTCTTGAAGAATATATATGTGTGTGTATACACAGATATATATATGTGTGTATACACAGATCTATATATAATATACACATATGTGTATATTTGTATGTAGCATTCAAATGTATAGTCTACAAACATAATATACATATATATTTGGAGGGGCAAGTAAATAAGGTTTGTTTCTCATGTTTATACAGTCATTAGAAGAAAATCATGTTTTCACAAATATCTTTTATGGGAAAAACAATGAGAAGCCAAAGGACTCACGATCAATATCAGCACATTTCAATTCATTATAGACATCATGCTTGGTTAGACTCATTCCCAGCTTAGCTACAGTGCACATCAGTCCATGGAAATCAATACAGCCAGTTTTGTCCTTGTTGAAGAAGTTGTAGGCATCTTGGAAAGCTGGGGAAATAGAATTAAGTTATTCAGGACAGTTATTCAAGAAGAAGTACATACACTAATGGGACTAGGACAGGCAATACAGTTGATTGGAGATCATGTTCTAAAAAGAGGATTGAGAGAAAAATGAGTGCTTAATAGATAAAAATAACATTTCTTATAGAGGACCGTATCCTACCATGGAACTTGAACTGGAATGAACTAATTGTTGAAAAACCAAGTGTTGGTAGGTAAGCTGGCCTTCCAAAGATATCCACACCCTAATCCCTTAAACCTGTGAATAAGCTGTCTTACATGGCAAAAGGGACATTGGACATGTAATTAAGATAGACTATTCTAGGCTCAATTTAATTACATGATCCCTTATATAGCTAGAAGCCAGAGAGATGTGGCAGAAATCAGAGAGGTTTAGAGCATGACAAAGACCTGACCTACCACTGCTGGCTTATCAGCCAGGAACTTCTCTACCTGTTAAAGAGGCTGAGAAGCTCCTGGCTGATAAATGGCAAGAAAACTGGAATGTCAGCCCTACAAGAGAAAAGAACAGAATTCTGCCAAAAATCTGAGTGAGACTGGAAGCAGATTCTCCTCTGGAGCCCCTAAATGGGAGGCCAGTCTGGCCAACATTTTAATTTCAGTCCTATAAAACACAGAGAAGAGAAATCAACTGTGCTCACCTGGACTTCTGACCTATAGAACTGCGAGATAATAAATTTGTGTTGTTTTAAACTGTTAAATTTGTGGCAATTTATTACAGCAGCAATAGTAAAATAATTTGTCAAATTGGACCCAAATTATATACATGTGTGTGTATGTTTTGTATGGATCCAAAGTTTTTCAAAGAAACAGTCAAGGTGCTAACTGGAGCCAAAATTAGATATGTCTTTTCTAAAATTAGTGAATGAGGAAATAAACCTGGAACAAAATATATCTGAAGTGACACCCGAATAAAACTTATTTCATATCACATTCAAGTCTCAGCATCTCTATGTATAAGAGTGAATAATCCTACAGAGATAATGATACCTGCTCTATAAGTGTGTAATGTAAAAAGATAACATCTTTCTCCTTGATAAAAGGTAGGCTTCTCTAGGGCTGGAACCAAACTGTCTCTGACTTGTTTCTGTTTTCTCCCATTATCTCTTGTATGTTAATAGGCAGTCGACAAATATTGATTGCATGCTTTCCATGGACCAGGTGTTGCTCCAAGTGCTTAGGATATATTAGTGCACTAAATAGACAAAGATCTGTGCCTTCATATAAATGTAATAAATAGGTAAATTAGATGCCATTTTAGAAGGTGGTATGTGCTATAGAAAAAAGAAAAAGTAATTCTGTGTGGATGATTAGGAAGAAGAGAAACAGAATTCCTCCAAACTCCCATCCCCATGTCTGCTTTCTGACCAGCACCTGAACCTGCACAGTGTGCCTTTCTCTCCGTGCTGCAAAGAAACTGGGTGCTCTCACCTAGAGCCAATCCCTCTCTTGCGGATTGGAACTCATCCCCTCTCTCATATTTAAATTCTCTCATTTTAGGTAAATTCTCAAAGAATTTACCTAAAAAAAGGGTCCCCTCTTAGGTAAGGGAAATACCATTTTTTAATTTTCTATTATATCAATCCTATAGGCTATTTCTCCCTTAAAAAGTACATTGTGACCTCATTTCCCCCTCCAGTTATTGCTACCTCTGCCATTTGTCTCTTCTTCTATTAAAAACTTAGTCATTTATTTCTATCATTGTGGACTCATGGATGTTTATTATATACTTTGGGTTATAATCCAATTCTACATTACTAATTTTTATTGCTCAAATAGAAAAAGTTGATGGAAGACAGGGCATATGGCTACAGATGCTGGTAAGGAGGTAGAAATGAAGGTGAGAGTTTAGGGAAATTCTGTTCCGATTGCTTCAGTTTTCCTCAGGAAAGCAAAGAGACCAATGACAGTGAGGATGGGAGATGCTGGGGATTTTGAAGTGTTCAATAACTATTTGTAGAATGAACAAATTAACCTCTCACAGGAAAGTTGTGAGGATTAAGTGCTGTAATGAACACATTTTCTAGGTTCCATATTTGATGTTTTGCTATCTGGGGCCTTGCTGGTCCTGGAGGGACTGCTCCTCTCAGGGCTGGTCAATTCCTACAGATAGTAACTACTAGCTTGTGAGTGTGCCTTTCCTCTGCAAATCATCCAATTCCATAGACCATATTCCAGAGACCATATCCTCAGCCACCTGCCTTCTCCACCTCTTACAGTCAGAGTCACTATTTTCCCTGCCCTAGTCATCCCAGGGCTAGGTACCAGACAACAAGAGGTAGCCCTTACATGCCAGAGCCCACTCTGGAAACTAGCTAACCCCATACCTGTTTACCCTGCCTTGTTCATTCCTTTTTGCAGAAAACACAATAGAGGTTCTTGTCCACATGCTGCCCCTGCCCACCTGCTGTCCGACCCTGGTGCCTCCTCTTGTGGCCCTACCTGGTTGGCAAGCTATGCCCTGTTTCTAGGGATCTGTGAGTATGAATACTTCCTTGATGACCATCATTTTTGTGTCTGCATGTTTCACCATATCTGACTGAAACAGATCCCTTAGAATGAATACCAAAGTATCTTAAGGCACTTTATAAACCTTAAAGGTCTATAAAACTATAAGCTGTTATTATTAAGGCATTTAGCTCAGTTTTATAATGAAAAATGCCAATCTGATCATGGCAATCTTTTGTGTTTTCCAAACTGGAATTCCCAGCAATAAAGGTTGATTGATTGCAGAATGAACCAATTAACCTCTTGTAGGAAAGTTGTGAGGATTAAGCACTGCAAAGAACACATTTTTCAGTTTCCATATTTGATGTTTTGATATCTGGAGCCTTGCTGGCCCTGGAGGGACTGCCCCTTTCAGGGCTGGTCAAGGTTGATTGATTCTTTGATTCATTTCTGTCTTTTGGGTCAATTTCTCAATTTAGGGGAGTAAAGCATCAGCCTCTCGGGAAACCAGACACAACTGAAACACAGCCACATTTGACTTAATTGAGTTTTTCTAGCGCATCGTCCTTTCCTTTTTCTCTGGCCTTTGTAGATTCTGTTCTTTCTGCCTGGAACACTCTGTGCTCTTTGCTTGATTTACTCCTATTCATCAATCACCATTCTCTGGGACTCCCCTTCTCCCCTCACAAGACCACAGTAGGAGACTTTCCTTTATGCTCCTATTATATTCCACACTTTTCCTATCATAACTTGTGTTATATTGTAATTTAAATAATATATTCAAAAAATTCATGGCCTTTTTTTTTTTTTTTTTTTTTTGAGATGGAGTCTCACTGTCGCCTAGGCTGGAGTGCAGTGGCACGATTTTGGCTCACTGCAACCTCCGCCTCCCAGGTTCAAGCAATTCTCCCTGCTTCAGTCTCCCAAATAGCTGGGATTACAGGTGTCTTCCACCACGGTCAGCTAAGTTTTGTATTTTTAGTAGAAATGGGGTTTCATCATGTTAGCCAGGATAGTCTCAAACTCTGGATCTCAGGTGATCCATCCTCCTCAGCCTCCCAAAGTGCTGGGATAGGCATGAGCCACTGTGCCTGGCAAGTTCATGGTTTGGACCACGTCTGACTTGTTTTGTTATGTTTCCCATGCCTAGTACATTTTTGGCATTAAATAAATATTTGTTGTTTGGATGAATAAACTTTAGCCAGTGTAGCTCATTTTATCATTATATTTTTTTCTTTGAGAAACCCTAGGACTCTAGCTGTGTTTTTGTTCTTTATTACTTGATTTATGTTTGTTCTTTTTGTTCTTTTTGAATTTATTCTTTTCCACACCTACAAGTTCTTCTTTGAATACAATATTTGACCAGGACTGCCTAAATTCTAGGGAGATGTCCATTTAAAAGCAATTTCCTTCTAGTCCCACAAAAATTTCCTTTCTCTCAAATGATGGTGGTGTAGACAACCCTTGAAATCTCAGATCTTTCTTAGAGAAGAAAGGATCAGACATATTAAGGAGCTGTTTTTTCCGCTTCAGCTTTGAGGATGATTCTCATTACCTGCCATTTGTGAAGCATTTAACTTCTTTTCTGTGTGTTTTAATTGGCATTGAGGAGATCCTGGCAAGCCTTTATCCCTGAAGAAAGATAGGAAAATGTTTAGATTTACTACATATGTGAAACCAGCATATTAGTCCTACTCATCAGTTTTTGCTTAATGGAATGACTGTAGCATCTCAATGTATCCAGTCTATCTGAAGGGACATTTTATTTAGGATAGCCAATAGCTACAGGATGAACAGTGAGAAAATGTTGGCCACTGATATCCACCTCTGCCCTAAACTTGCCCATCACCCCTCCCTTAAAAAATTATAATTTCGGGCCAGCCATGGTGGCTCATACCCGTAATCCTTGCCATGTGGGAGATCAAGGCAAGAGGATCACCTGAGCCCAGGAGTTCAAGACCAGCTTGGGCAACATAGCAAGACCCTGTCTCTACAAAAAATAAAAAAAAAATTAGCCAGCATGGTGGCACAGGCCTGTAGTCCTAGCCACTCAGGAGGCTGAGGTGGGAGGATTGCTTGTGCCTGGAAGGTCGAGGCTGCAGTGAGTCATGACTGCACCACTACTTTCCAGCCTGGGTAACAGAGCAAGACCCCATCTCAAAAAAAAAAAAAAAAATAGCAGTTATGATTTCCCCCATTTTACAAAATAGGAAACCAAAGCTCAGAGCAATTAACTAATTTGTCCCAGGCTATACAGATAGTAAATGGAAGATCTGAGATTCAAACCTAGATTTGTCTGATTCCAAAAATCAAGGCTATATTGCTTTACACTATTCTTGTTGTTAGAAATAGAAGTTGTTTCAATTTTCTTTTCTGGCTCCAACTCTCAGCCTTGAGTTTCAAATTTTAAACCAGTATAAACACTGTTGTGGTGAATACCCTTATAGAGGAACTTTTCCATCTATGATGATTTTACAGTTTTTTTTTTGAGATGGGGTCTTGCACTATTGCCCAGGCTGGAGTGCAGTGGCGTGATCTCAGCTCATTGCAACCTCCACCTCCTGGGTTCAAGTGATTCTCCTGCCTCAGGATCCTGAGTAGCTGGGATTACAGGCGCCTGCTACCATGCCCAGCTAATTTTGTATTTTTAGTAGAGCTGGGGTTTCACAGTGTTAGCCAGGCTGGTCTCGAACTCCCAACCTCAAATGATCCACCTGCCTCAGCCTCCCAAAGTGCTGGGATTACAGATATGAGTCACTGAGCCTGGCCTTACAACTCTTTTTTTTTTCCCCACAACTTTTATAACTATTTTACAAATGTCAAATTGTATTTTTACCAGCATATGTATGTGTGTGTAAGAGAGAGAGAGAAATATAGAGATACTTCTGAAAAGTTTGAAACCCTGGGTGACTTTTCACTTACTCAGGAAAGTAAAATCTGGAAAACGCAGAAACATATTAATACTTTCAAGCTACTTTGTACAGATCTAAAGTAGTTTATTAGTTTAAGAACACAAAAATATGTCATGCAAAACTGGGTTTGCTTATATTAAATAAAATTTAATTACATTTCAGTAAATGTAATTTAACTGCAAAATTTAATAATGACCAACTTTATAAATTTAAAGTGTCTTTAGTTTTGATACTTGTAGAACTAAAAGTTTAAAAAATATGAACTCTCATAGTTTTGTGGCTTTACAAGAAGCAGTTTAAAAAGTAAAACTAGAAGAAATACTAAGCATTGTATTACTAAATTATGGTTGATTAATTTAGTAACCCCTAAAGTACTTATTAGATTCAATTCAGTTTCAAAGAGGGGCCTGGGAGAAAGGGAGGTGACAGTATCAAAACTGTTCTTAACTTCTGAAAGTGGAATTTTATCTAACTTGTCTTATTTTCTCAGCTTTTACTAACATTAACTTCTTCTTCACGTGCTTCCTCTTCTTACCTACTTGAATTTCTTTGCTTTTTCTTTCTCTCACTCTTTCAAGACAAAGCTTCCCTCTGTGGTCCAGGCTGGAGTGCAGTGGTGTGATCGTGGCTCACTGCAGCCTTGACCACCCAGGCTCACCTCAGCTTCCTGAGTAATTAGAACCATAGGTGTATATTACCAGGCCCAGCTAATTTATTTATTTTTTTGAGATGGAGTCTGGCTCTGTTGCCCAGGCTGGAGTGCAGTGGTGCAATCTCGGCTCACTGCAACCTCTGCCAAGCGATTCTCCTGCCTCAGCCTCCCGAGTAGCTGGGACTACAGGCGTATGCCACCACACTAGGCTAATATTTTCTTTTTTCTTTTTTTTGTATTTTTAGTAGGGACCAGGTTTCACCATGTTAGCCAGCATGGTCTTGATCTCTTGACCTGTCCACCTCGGCCTCTTTAAAGGGCTGGGATTACAGGCATGAGCCGCCGTGCCCAGTCTAATTTTTTATTTTTTCTAGAGACGAGGTCTCCTTATGTTGCTTAGGCTGGTCTTGAACTCTCAGGCTCAAGTGTTCCTCCACCCTCTACCTCCCAAAGTGTTGGGATTACAAGTGTGTGCCACTGTGTCCAGCTTGTAATTTCCGAAGCTCAGGTTTGCCCTTACTCAAATAGGTTATTTTATATGTATTGTAAAGATGTTCCTTGATTTATGATGGGGTTACATCCTTATAAACCTATCATGAGTTGAAAATACTGTAAATTGAAAATGCATTTTATTTACCTAACCTACATAGCTTAGCCGAGCCTACCTTAAATGTGCTCAGAACACTTACATTAGCCTACAGAAGGGAAGAATCACCTAGCACAAAGCCTATTTTGTAATAAAGTGTTGAATACCTATATTTTATAATAAAGTGTTGTAATTTATTGACTACTGTACTGAAAGTGAAAAACAGAATGATTGCATGTGTATTTGAAGTAGAGTTTCTACTGGATGCATATTGCTTTTGTACAAGTGAAAAAATGGGGCTCAGTGGCTCACACCTGTAATTCCAGCACTTTGGGAGGCCGAGGCAGGCAGATTATGAGGTCAGGAGTTTGAGACCAGCCTGGCCAACATGGTGAAACCTTGTCTCTACTAAAAGTAAAATAAAAATTAGCTGGGTGTAGTGGCGTGCACCTGTAGTCCCAGATACTCAGGAGGCTGAGGCAGGAGAAATCTCTTGAACCTGAGAGGCAGAGGTTGCAGTGAGCCGAGATTGTGCCACTGTACTCCAGCCTGGGCAACAGAGGGAGACTCTGTCTCAAAAAAAAAACAAAAGCAAAAAACAAAAAATGGTAAGTTGAACCATTAAGTTGGAGACCATCTATATTTCTAAATATAAACAAATTTCTCTTGCATGATATAAAAGATGCAGTAGATGGAGAAATATTATGTTCTCAAGAAGCAAAAGGAAAGTAGAATTCAAGGCAGTGTAAAGTTTTTTTGTTGTTGTTTTTTTGAGACAGGGTCTTGCTCTATTACCCAGGCTGAAGTGCAGTGGTGCAATCTCAGCTCACCCCAACCTCCGCGTCCTGGGCTCAAGCAATCCTCCCACCTCAGACTCCTGAGTAGCTGAGACTACAGGTGGGCACCACCACACCCAGCTAATTTTTGTATCCTTTTTGGTAGAGGCTGGTCTCAAATTCCTGGGCTCAAATGATCCACCCACCTCAGCCTCCCAAAGTACTGGGATTAGATGTGAGCCACCATGCCTGGCCAGGCAATGTAGAGTTCTTATTACCTGTCTTTAAAAAGACACTCTTGGCACAATCTCAAACCTTACCTTGGAAAAAACATTGGAGAAAGACATATTTACAAAGTTTCAAATGACTGAAGAACCTTGCATTTGGAATGAACCCAATCCAGCCTCTCATCTACTGTAGGAATCCCCATTATATGTAGTATTGTCTAGTTTCTGCTTAACTACTTTCAGTGACAAGGAACTCACTTCCTCAGAAGATAGCTTGCATAGTCAGTAACACTAGGAAAGATACACTCAAAATAGAAAGTAAATGTTAGGTGATTGAGAAAAAGCTATTGTTAATGTTACAGGCAAATCTCCCTTCCCAATTTTAGCCCAGAGTCAGTCATGGCTAATTTACCAGCTTTCATTTACTAGCTACATTTGGAATATAGACCCTTTTTCTACACTTTAACTTGCTTATGGGTTTAGGCCTTCTTTAAGATCTTCCAACTTTTTTCTTCTTTAAACTGACACTCAAAATATCTCAAGGTATAACTGATAACTCCTTGAGCCTCTTAGGGTATTCTGTATCCTAACATAATTCTGCTCTTCCAATCAAAAAGGATGTGTATCTTTTTCTTTTCATAAAAAATATTTCTCTTCAATTCCGATGTTTTGTTTTATAACTAAATTTATAAAATAAATATTTAGAGTATTTTAATTGTTTCATCATAATCTTTATGAGTATTTAATATATTAATAATCTTAATAATTATACATTTTTAGGAGCTTCCCAGTAAAGACTGGAAAACCTGCTAGACAAAATTCTAAGAGTGGTAACACTAATAATTCTTTATCATAATATATTTATCACCCTTAATACATTCATTACCTACCTTTTACTGTGGGAGATGGGTACTTTTGTTAAAGGATTCAGCTTAAGTTTTGATTTAATTTCTGAAACTGCCATGTCGCCAGTGACTCGGTCTGGAATTCAGAATATACAATTAAGAAATCAGTTTACAGATTAATTTTTTACATTCTTTTGTAACTTTTCAGCTCAAAGCCTGGAGTTTGAAAAGTCCAGGACCTCAAGGAATGGTAATACATGCAAACTCAAGTTAGAGGTATTCATAAAGTTGGAAGGCAATGTGGAAAGTCCCCTTTGTTGTTCACAGATTTCTAAGCAAAGTTGCTTGTCACTGTTTCCCTTTCAATTAGTGTCACTCTGATCCTATGTAAAAATAAATGCTAAGCGAAATAAACTGGACACAAAAAGACCAATGCTATATGATCGAACTAATATGTATAATCTAAAATAGTCAAACTCATAGAAGCAGAGAGTAGAATGGTGGTTGAGGAAGGAGATATGGGGAGATGTCGGTCAGTGATACAAAGTTTGAAGATGGATTCTGAAGATCTAACAAATAGCATCGTGACCATAGGTAACAATACCATACTGTACACCTGAAATTTGCTAAGAGACTAGATTCTAAGTGTTCTCACTACACACACACACACACACAAATAGTAACTATGTGAAGTGATGGATGTGTTAATTAGACTGGTTGTGGTGATTATTTCACAATGTATACATCTGTTAAATATGTACACATTAAATAATAAAAATGGTGCCATGTGACACAGATAATGAGCATTCTGGAAATATATGGAAAAAGTTATTTAAAGACACTATTTTATTATGAAATCAGTAGAACATTTCAAGTCATAGTTGACAAAGAATAAAATAGTACAGCATTTCTAAAGTATTTGCCTACTTGTTTACATCTTAGATGCCTGCCTGGTAATAAGTAGATTTTCCCAGGGCTTATTTTTGGGAGACCCATCCCTGCCCTGTCACTTCTTGGGAACCAACATTTTTTGTTTGTTGTTGTTTTTAGTTGTGTAAAAAGCCTTTATTTGGAGGGGAGCAGGAATTTAAACAAAGAGGTCAAGTCCCGTGTCATCATCTGACTCTTTGGACACTCCTCCTCATCTTCTCCTCTGCAGCAGCGAGGGTGGAACCAGCAGCAGGAGCTGCAGAGCCTGGGGCAGCAGAGACAGCCACAGCCCCACCGGCAGGTACACTGGCAAGCTTGCCAATACCCTGGGCAATGACGTCTTCGATGCTTTTTCCATTCAGCTCACTGATAACCTTGTTGAGCTGGTCGTCGTCCGCCCAGATGCCTACGTTGTCCAGGATCCTTTTGTCCTTGGCGCTGGGGGAGCGGTCGCCTCCGAGGGCAGCCAGCAGGTGGGAGGCGACGTGGCACATCCGGGCGGCAGCGGCGGTGGCGGCGAGGCCTCCACGCGTGCGACCTCCGCGGAGTCAGGGAGGGAGAGCCCAACTGGTCTTGGTTAACAGTAGGAATGGGGGTGGGATACAACGCAGTTCTGCTACCCTAGACTCCGGAATGAACTCGTTAATCACCGCCGCCTCCCTAGTCCTCCCTTTCCACTCGCATAGTCTGATAAACAGGGCTTATTTATAGACCAGAAGCTAGGGTAGGGCTTCTCCCTTTGTTGCTCTTTTCTTTCCAACTATCTTTTCAAAATGTGGAGTGTATTTGACAGTTCACTGACAAGAAAACTAGGTTGCTGACTTAGGAATAATGGACAATCGAATACTATTCAATCATGAGGAAAAAAAGTCTCTGAATGTTTGGTTAGAATTTGATCCATTTTCCCAGGTCTTCACCTCAGAGCCCAGAAAGCATTTGTTTCTAAACGACTCAATTACAAGTCCTCAAAATCTGAAAACCTACCACAGAGCTGGCAACTCCAGAGAGGCTCAACAATTCAGGCACTTGAAAGATGCTGTGAAATCATCCCATGCCTCAAAATAATCATTACTTTAAAAAAATACCTTCATTTCTCATAGATTATAGATTTTTTTAAAAAAAGACTCGGCATAGAATCCTATAAAATCCTGATATTTACCTACTTTTAAGCCGTGCTACTTACCACTTCTGGGCTTCAGTCAGATCAGGAATCCAATAAAGGGTTTGTTCCATCACATAACTGTGACCTCATTCACTGCTCAGGCTCAGGCCCAGGGAGAGAATGACCCAGGAGCTACTTCCAACCTGACAGCAAGCATGTTTTCAGTGTGGTTCTTTCAGCACCCTTGGTGTATATGAGGGTGTGATTTATAAACTCTGAACATTTTGACACTGTTGGGATTTCAGGGAAGGGGAATTATTTTTGTTTCAATTTCTATATTAATATATTTTCATGTTAATGTCTTCATCAGGCCGGGAGTGGTGGCTCAAGTTTGTAATCCCAGCACTTTGGGAGGCTGAGGCAGGCAGATCATCTGAAGTCAGGAGTTCAAGACCAGTCTGGCCAACATGATGAAACCCTGTCTCTACTGAAAATACAAAAATTAGCTGTGCATGTTGGCCCACTCCTGTAACCCCAGCTACTCGGGGGGCTGTGGCAGGAGAATCGTTTGAATTCGGGAGGCAGAGGTTGAAGTGAGCTGAGATTGCGCCACTGCACTCCAGCCTGGGTGACAGACTCTGTCTCAAAAAAAAAAAAAAGTCTTCATCAGTCAATTGAAAGATGTTCAATTAAAACATTTTACTCCGCTGCTTTCACTGCATGGTGATTATGAATCATTTCATTAATTGTTTAAGCCTAGAAAGAGAGGCAAAAAAACTCTCATAGGCTTGTAGTCTTTGGTATTATTGGGAAAAGTGATTTCAAAAGAGCAATTACAGAAAAGATTGTTTTAAGTAGAAACCAAGGTATTTATGATCTGATGTGTCTCATAGCATTGTAAATTCTCTAGCACAGGAGTTAGGAGTGTCTTTAGTCTATCATGGCTAAGCACAGATATCTCTGGCACCCAAGGCTTAGCAAGTTATGTAGTTAGACCCGTAAAAATGCTTCAGTTTTCACTTAGTGGCAGCAATTCTAGAGGTTTCCTATTCCCCCAGAGTGGGAATAGGAAACCTCTAAAATTGTTCATTATGAGCACAATTTGACTTTAACCTAGTATTTTTAAACTTAGTACACTGCCTCCCATTCTGGCCAGGAACACACAGGGAAAGAAAGGTAAGGCTTAATTTATAAATTAATTCAACAATTATTTATCAAGAGCCTACTATATTAAAAGCTACCTTGATTTTTTTTTTTTTTTTTTGAGGTGAGGTCTCACTCACTATGTTGCCCAGGGTTGAGTGCAGTAGCAGGATCATGGTTCACTGCAGCCGCAACCTCCTGGGCTCAAGTGATTCTTCCACCCCAGCCTCCCCAGTAGCTGGCACTACAAGGTGCAGGCCACCATGCCCAACTAATTTTTTGTATTTTTGGTAGAGATGGGGTTTCACTATGTTGCCCAGGCTGGCCTCGAAATCCTGGCCCCCACCTATCTCCTTGGCCTCCCAAAGTGCTGGGATTACAGGCAGGAGCTACTGTGCCCAGCCCTATTGTGTTACAGCATTCTTTATATATTTTGGAGACTAGATCCTTATCAATTATATCATTTACAAATATTTTTTCCTATTTTGTGAGTTTTTTTACTTTATTGATAATGTCCTTTCAACTACAGAAGTTAGACCTGGAATTTTAAATGTCCTTTTGTTGGTCCTGGAATTTTAAAGCTGAAAGATAATAGATCATCAACCAAATTCAGCCCACCGCATTTTTTGAAAGAGACAAGTTCTTGCTCTGTCGCTCAGGCTGAAGCGCGGTGGTGCAGTGATGGCTCATGCAACCTCCAATTCCTGGGCTCAAGCAATCCTCCCACTCAGCTTCCCGAATAGCTAGGACTAGAGTAGGCAAGTGCCAACACCTCTGATTAATTTTAAAATTTTTGTAGAGAAGGGGTCTCGCTGAGTTGCCAGGCTGGACTCATACTCCTGGCTTCAAGAGATCTTCCTGCCTTGATCTTCCTAGGCCTCCCAAGGCTCTAGGATTACAGGTGTGAGTCAGTGCTCCAGATCCTCACCCATTTTATTTTACTGCTAAGGACACTAAGGCCCAATTAACTGAATTAATTTCTTTAATGGCAGAGTCAGAAACACCTGCTTTGTAAATTACACTGTGATACCAGGTAGGTTACAGTGTTCTTAGAGGTTTAAAAAATCACAAATGGAGCATTAGAAAAGAATATAAATATGTGAGAATCACATGTGATTCAGTGTGGTGTGGACCTTAAGGCACAGGAACTTAGAAAGACAGTTGGAGAGATAATGGTATTCATTCACCTTATGGACAAGTAGATGGAGGATGGAAACTGACAAGACAATTAGGGAAAGTAACTATGGGATTAAAAGATGTAAGTCAAAGTATTAATCCCCATCTTTACAATGGCTTCACATCAGGTTTCATACTCACCTTTAATGTCGTTTGCAGTTTTCAACTTAGGTAGAGTCGCCATTCCTTTTGCTTAAAGACAAGATTAAGAATCAAAATTACATAAATTTCTGATGTTATGGAAAGTAGAATAGGAGGGCATGCTTTGTCTTATTTTTTTTCCCCAAGTGAGTGAAAAAATTAAGAAAGTGTCAAAGATATATGGGATATCCATCTTCATTCATATTGTTTCTTTTGGTGCCTTAATGTATTGCACTCCAAAAGCAAAAACTGAAAAGCACTATAGTGTCAGCATTGAAATCAAGACTATTCATTTATCATCTTTCAGGATGTAAAGAAGTAAAATGACTTTGAAAATCTGTTGATTCAGGAGGAAGATGATCTCCTACCCCCCTTTTTTTTTTTTTTTTTTTTTTGAGAAAGCGTCTTACTCTGTTGCCCAGGCTAGAGTGCAGTTGGTGTGATTCAGCTCACTGCAACCTCTGCCTCCTGGGTTCATGCGATTCTTCTGCCTCAGCTTCCAGAGTAGCTGGGACTACAGGCGTGTGCCACCACACCTGCTAATTTTTTTGTATTTTTAGTAGAGATGGGGTTTCACCATGTTGGCCAGGCTGGCCTTGAACTCCTGACCTCATGATCCGCCCGCCTTGGCCTCCCAAAGTGCTGGGATTACAGGCATAAGCCACTGCACCCAGCCTCTCTTATCCATTTCATTTTCATTAATGCTTTGTTTAGGAAGGTATTGACTAATTAGTTACCTTTTAATGATATAGATATTTCTTTCTAGTGAATTATCCTATGAAATATCTGGGTATAATATATATCATAATTAACTCACTGCAAAATCTTCCTTTACCCCACCCCTTTCCATGGCCAGAACAACAAGCAAACAAAACCCTAATAGTACAGATTTAACTCTTTTTCTTTTCTTTCCTCTAAAAATGTGGGGTAGTTTTGTTTTCTAAGCATGAGGAGATTAATTCTCAGAAGAAAAGTGTGGATATAATAACTCAGTTTCCTATACTTGGTTTGGTTTTGCCTGGCCAGATAAACCAATAATGTATTATTTTAATATCAAGAAAGGTCCGTGGCAGATTATGAAAACATGGAAACATGGAAAATGTTTGGCGATACCTTTAGGTTATAGAGGCTATATAAGGTAATATGCAATGCAGAAAGCAGTACATACAAAGAAGAAATATTTTTCCTATGGGAAAAGGATTAACTCCAATATAAAACACATGTTTTCTTAATTAATAAAAATTAAAATTTTCTTAATTCTGTAGAATTAAGAAAATCTATACCTGTGAAGCACCTTTTCTTTCTCTGCCTCTGATCTGTCTCACTCTCTCTCCCTATTGCTTGGCTCTTCTCTCTTCCTGGATATTAATTTGCAAGAGGCACCCTATGCCATTCTTAGATACTGCATGTGGCAACATTCTGGTTGAGAATGTGACTTAGAAGATGACAAGAAACAGACTTTATTTTTATACAGTAACTTTTTTTTCCCCTACATGTATGTTAGATTTTCTCTGTGCCCCTAGTAAGTACAGTTTTAGAAATTCTCATGTGGAACCTTACAACCCAAGTGCCTCTGAAGGCCAGAGTGGAGCTCTGAATGTTCACCACCAAATAACAGAAATTTTAACAGGCCTTGAAGTTGTTAATATATGATTGTTATTTTTATGTTATCATTCTTAGGTAGCTGAAATTCACCTTTATTCTTTAGAAAGTAGAAATGAATGATACTTGATTATGACAGCAAAAAAAAAAAAAAAAAGAAAAGAAAAAGAAAGAAATGGTGAAATGGAAATTGGAGAAAAAGACATTTAAGTGTGAAAAATGCCATTGCCCTTATGTCTATGTCTAATTATCTGAAATTGGGATGTGAAGACTTAAATCATAATAGTATATTTGAAGGCAAATGTGTCAAGATGGCATTAAGAAATAAAATTTGTTCTTTAATATACATGTATAAAACTTTTTTTTCTTTTTTGAGATGGAGACTTGCTTTGTTGCCCAGGCTGGAGTGCAGTGGCATTATCTCAGCTCACTACAATCTCCGCCTCCCAGGTTTAAGTGATTCTTTTGCCTCAACCTCCTAAGTAGGTGGGACCACAGGTGCGTGCCTCCATGCCCAACCAATTTTTGTATTTTTAGTAGAGATGGGTTTTCACCATGTTGGCCAGGATGGTCTCGAACTTTTGACCTTGTGATCCACCCACCTCGGCCTGCCAAAATGCTGGGATTACAGGCGTGAGCCAGTGCGCTCAGCCAAAAAAACTTTATAAGTGAAAATGGAGTATTACTGTGTGAATCTTTGAAATAGAAACCAGTATTTGAAACTTCTAAAAATATGAAACATACTTTAAAACGTCTAAATTTTCTTTAAGGCACTGTAGACTTCACATAATAAAATATATTGCAGTGGCAGCAGGTGGATTGGGGTTTATGAAGTGAAGAAAGCATGTGGGTGAGCTGGGTAGCCATGTGAAATGTATATGTTTGATAAAGAGACTGGAAGAAAAAGAAAGAATAACATTAGAAAAACAAGGGGAAGCTGGAGCAAAAGCGAAAATATATTTTTAGAGACAGGGAGAAGATAACAAAAGAGGAAAAAAGAAGTGGAAGAGGAGAAAGAAGAATAGAAAAGTAAGCAAAGAGATCTGTAGTGTGCCTTCATGGCTTTATTACACATAGCTAACAGCCAGTTCTGATATGGATGACTCGCCTGTGTACCTGGGGTTGTTAGTTTAACAGAACTGTTTGTTCTGAGTTGCCCAGATAGGAGGGATTATCTTAATAATGACCTTGATACAGCCTCTTTGGTTAGTGAAACTTCAATTATCTTTTTTTTTCCCCCTTCCCTCCCTGAAACTTCGATTATCTAAAAGCAGGAGACTAGAATCTCTATCAGATTTCCCAGATCAGAGGTAAAAATTAACTTTTGTGAGAGTGGGAACCTTGCTTTATCTCTTGTTAATTGCTAAACTTTCTTGAACAGTGTCTGGGTGCTCAAAGATACTTATTGATGAACACAGAACTTATACATGGTCATGGGAGGTGGTTTCCAGTATCTCCAGTTAGCAGCATGATTTTAAATGCTGGGGATAAAAACCACCAAGTGAACATTCCTTAAAGTTTTCTGGCACCACCAACAAAAGCAGCAATAGATGGGATAGACTGGACTTATTAAAAGGTATATATATTTTTCTTTTACAAATAAAATACAACAGGACTAATTTGGAAATGTTAGGCATAGGTACCCAGAATTTAAATTTATCTTCTATCAAAATTCATTTTGTAGATACTTGCATAACATATCTTAAATTATTCTTACAGCCTCCTTTTTTTTTTTTCATTTTAGAGAAAAGGTCTTGCTCTTTCACCCAGGCTGAAGTGCGGTGGTGCAATCATAGTTCACTGCAGCCTCAACCTCCTGGGCTCAAGTGATCCTCCAACCTCAGCCTCCTGTGTAGCTGGAACTACAGGTGTATGCCACCATACATGGTTAACTTTTGTATTTTTGTGTAGAGATGGGGTTTTGCTATGTTGCTCAGGCTGCTCTCCAACTTCTGGCCTCAAGCAATCTGGCCACTTTGGCCTACCAAAGTGCTGGGATTACAGACATGAACGACCATGCCCGGCCACATCCTCCTTTTTGAAACACAGTCAGGCTTTCAGAGACACACCAAATTTCTTTTTTGTCACACTTGTTGGGAAATGCAGATGCAGAGAACAAATCAAAATTACTTAAAAATGAATTCAAGATTGACGTTGTACGTGTGTGGGAAGAGGGCAGAGACAAGTTTTACCTTGCCTCTGTTGATCAATTTCACAGCATAATGTTCATATCTCCCATTCATCCTTTCTGTGCAAGCATGGAACATGGCATTTTGGTAAAAAGAAACTTATTTTAGAAATATTAAATATAAGAGACCTACAAACAAAAAGTACTGAGACTATGTATTAAATTTCAGAGGCATCCAGAAAGGAACTTTAGATCATTAGCTATATTTATTTATTTTTTGAGATGGAATCTCTTTCTGTTGCCCAGGCTGGAGTGCAATGGCGCAATCTCAGCTCACTGCAACTTCCACCTTCCAGGTTCAAGTGATTCTCTTGCCTCAGCCTCTTGAGTAGCTGGGACTACCGGCCCATGCCACGATGACTGATTAATTTTTGTAGTTTTAGTAGAGACGGGGTTTCACCATGTTGGTTGGGCTGATCTCAAACTCCTGACCTCAGGTGATCCACCTGCCTCGGGCTCCCAAAGTGCTGGGATTACAGGCACGAGCCACCATGCCTGGCCTAGCTATATTTATAAACAAGTAAGATTTTAATATGAGTAAGAAAACAGAATGTAAATACATTGGATATAGATTAAAATGCACAAAAATTATGTACACATAAGGAAAAAAATTTGTGGTGATAAAATTATGGATTATCATTAAAGGACACAATTAAGAATTATTAAAATTTCCCTTTTTTCTTTTTGTTTGATAAATATAGGAATTTTCTAGCCAGGCATAGTGGCTCATGCCTGTAATCCCAGCACTTTGGGAGGTGAAGGCAGGCAGATCACGAGGTCAGGAGTTTGAGGCCAGCATGGCTAATATGGTGAAACCCCATCTCTACTAAAAATATAATAATTAGCTGGGCATGGTGGCACATGCCTGTAGTCCCGGCTACTTGGGAGGTTGAGGCAGAAGAATTGCTTTAACCTGGGAGGTGGAGGCTGCAGTGAGCTGAGATTGTGCCACTGCACTCCAGCCTGGGCAACAGAGCAAAAAAAAAAAAAAAAATTTCTATAATGAACATGTATTACTTTTATAACCAAGAAAACACATATAAAGGTACACATACAGCATCAGATTATAATTTAATATTGTATCATAAAATTTCACTTACGTTTGAGCTTCTTCAGACCCTCCATTATTGAATTAACATTAACCTTTCCATTTCCTGTAAAATATTTTGGTTCAGATACAGAAGCATTCACATAAAAATTCATAAAAGTTGTAAAATTATTAAAAACAATGTATTTGGCTATAATTTCTTCCGTGAGTTAGAAGAACTAGAAACATTGGTTTGCTTTGGAATTTGGATTCATTTTTCTGTCAGGTGAATATGATGGAAAAAAAGATGAATTTTGTTTTGGCTCTGTCTGGCTCTGTCCTTCAGGCTGGAGTGCAGTGGTGTGATTATGGCTCATTGCAGCCTTGACTTCCCTGGCTCATGCGATCCTCCCACCTCAGCCTCCTGAGCATCTGGAACTGCAGGTGTGTGCCACCACACCCAGCTCCTTAAATTTTTTTTTTTTTTTTTTTTTTTGTCGAGATAGGGGTCTCCCTATGTTGCCCAGGCTGGTTTTGAACTCCTGGCCTCAAGTAATCCTCACACCTTGGCCTCTCAAAGTATTGGGATTTCAAGTGTGAGTCACTGTACCTGGCAAGGATGAATCTTTAAAAGAGACACCTATCTCTACTTTTTTTTTTTCAGGCAAGGTCTTGGTCTCTCTCCTAGGCTGAAGTGCAGTGGTGTGATCTTGGCTCACTGCAACCTCTGCCTTCTGGGTTCAAAAGATTCTCGTGCCTCATCCTCCCAAGTAGCTGGGATCACAGGCATGTGCCACTATGCCCAACTAATTTTTATATTTTTAGTAGAAATGGGATTTGCCATGTTGGCCAGGCTGGTCTCGAATTCCTGGCCTCAAGCAATCTACCCACTTCAGCCTCCCAAAGTGCTGGGATTACAGGCCTGAGCCACCATGCCTGGCCCTATACTTTTTAAAAAGCAGTTCATCTTTTCTGTGCTTTAGGAGATTGTATTAATCAAAGGAACAAAAGTAAGAAGGAATAGGGTATTCTGAGGAAACTGTGGGTAGTTCAGTTGGTTTGGAGCATGACATGTTGGAAGCAGTGGAGGAGAAAGCTGAAAAGTACATGGGAGCTGTGTTGCAGTGGGTTTTGTTTGGATTTTTTTTGGGAACACAGGAAGGAGTCATGAAAGCTTCTGACCATTACTATGTAAAGATTGATCTGAAGGCAGTCTGCCTTCAGCTGGAGTTGGAGACCAGCCTGGGCAACATTGTGATAGCCTGTCTCTACCAAAAATACAAAAATGAGCTGGGCGTGGTGGTGTGTGTCTGTAGTCCCAGCTACTTGGGAGGCTGAGGTAGGAGGACAGTTTGAACCCAAAAGACGAAGGTTGTAAGGTGAGCCCAGGAGCTGATATGGTGCCACTGCACTCCAGCCTGGGAGGCAAAGCCAGATCCTGTCTCAAAAACAAAAAACAAAATCTCTTCAACTGAAGAGAGGAGAGGAAGAAAATATGGGCAAATAGGAAGAAATGAAAAACTAGAGAGAATGGAAAATGGAGATATGTTTGCAATTGATAGGTTCAAATTTACAGCTATAAAACCATGATTTCAGAAACCTAACGGTTCAGTGTCTCATCTCCTACTTTCAGTTGAGCTTAGTAGAGAAAGCGAAGTATGTCTCCTTTCTTCATCCTTGTATTCCTAGTACCTCGTATAGGGCCTGACATATTCAGTGACCAATAAATATTTGTTGGATGAATAAATCAATATACTCTTTTAAATTCAACTCCAGGCCAGGCGTGGTGGCTCATGCTTGTCATCCAAGCACTTTGGAGGCCAAGGCGGGCGGATCACCTGAGGTCTGGAGTTCAAGACCAGCCTGACCAACATGGTGAAACCCCGTCGTTATTGGAAAAAAAAAAAAAAAAAATTCAAGTCCACAGCTGTATAGAAACTCTCTGACAACATCACTGAAGCAATATAGTAAGAAATGCTATCCTCAAATGCACTTAGAACATCTTTTTTGGGGTTATCAGAATAAAAAAGAAAGTGGTAGAAATAAAAAAGTATTTATATAGCACAAGGGCCAGTGAGTAAGCCATGTAAATAGACTCAATAAACAACAATAAAAATTTCAATAAATCAACTAACCCCAAATTCCCCTTCCTTCCCCTGAGTATTGCTTCCTCATACTCATTTTTATTTTCTAGTTTCACTCACTGTAATATTTTTCAGGCTGAAATCATACCCTCAGGCACAACTTAGCATACTGGTTGTACTTGTGATTTAAGAAATGAAAGTCGGCCGGACACGGTGGCTCACACCTGTAATCCCAGCACTTTGGGAGGCCGAGGTGGGCAGATTATGAGGTCAAGAGATCGAGACCATGGTGAAACCCCATCTCTACTAAAAAATACAAAAATTAGCTGGGCATGGTGATGTGTGCCTGTGGTACCAGCTACTCGGGAGGCTGAGGCAGGAGAATTGCTTAAAACCGGGAGGCGGAGGTTGCAGTGAGCCGAGATTGCACCACTGCACTCCAGCCTGGCACCTGGCAACAGAGCAAGACTCTGACTCAAAAAAAAAAAAAAAAAAGAAATGAAAGTCAGGCACATTCTTAACATATCTTGTCTTGTCTTTAACTTTTAGGTCTCTGCTAGACAAAGGGTGGTTTGTGCACCAGCATCATTGGCATCACCTGAGAACTTGTTAGAAATGCAGAATCTCAGGCTCTACCCTATACTTAAACAAAAATCTGATTTTTTTTTTTTTTTCCGGAGACAGGGTCTCACCCTGCTGCCCAGGCTGGAATGCACTGGTTTGATCATGGCTCATTGCAGTCTCCAACTCCTGGGCTCAAGTGGTTGTCCTGCCTCAGTCTCCCAATTAGCTAGCACTACAGGCATGTGCCATGATATCACACCAGCCTTCCCATAAGTTTGGGAAGCTATGTTCTAGGTGTTACAAAGTTAAGGATCATTTCTGAGGATGTTATGTACAGGATGACAAAAAAATTTTTTTTTTTTTGAGACAGAGTTTCACTCTTGTTGCCCAGGCTGGAGTGCAATGGCATGATCTCAGCAGCTCACTGCTACCTCTGCCACCTGGGTGTAAGCGATTCTCCTGCCTCAGCCTCCTGAGTAGATGGGATTACAAATGCCTGCCACCACGCCTGGCTAAATTTTTGTATTTTTAGTAGAGATGGGGTCTCACCGTGTTGGTCTGGCTGGTCTTGAACTCCTGACCTCAGGTGATCCACCTGCCTTGGCCTCCCAAAGTACTGGGATTACAGGCACGAGCCATCACCATGCCCAGCCCAAAAATACACTTCTAAGAAGGCAACAGAACTATAAAACAAATACGTCACCATTAAATGTCAAATGAGGCATCAACTCCTTCATTTCTTCTTCTGTGAGTTCAATCCCTTCGCTTGCTAGAAAGTTATCTAAGTTCTGGACATCAATCATCTCTCCTTAGAAAGAGTAAGAAATGAAATGCAGAAATATTACAGAATTATTTGCAAAGTACAAAGAACACTATCTGTGCTTATATACATTATCATCCAGAATAGGAGGGTCAGAAACCAAAATCTTTAAATCAGAAGGTGGATACAAAGAAGAAAGTAACCAGAGGTTAGGAATTGACTGGTGGGTTGCTGAAAAATCCACAGCAAATTAAAATACATATAGGGACTAGTTTTATGTAACAACATTACAGATTAATGTAACAGGGGAAAGATAAAATTGCATCACTCTAACACAGGAACCATTTTTAGTTTTTTATATCCCATTTTGGTCTTTGGCAATAAGACTGTACTTTTACAATGCAGAAATCTAATATATGTACAATCCCATATTTTGCTTTTCCAACCTAAAATCATTCTTTCATAAACATGTTTCCAAGTTGCCACATAATTTTTTTTTTTTTTTTTTTTTTTTTTTTAAGATGGAGTTTCACTCTTGTTACCCAGGCTGGAGTGCAATGGCGCGATCTCAGCTCACCGCAACCTCCACCTCCTGGGTTCAGGCAATTCTCCTGCCTCAGCCTCCCGAGTAGCTGGGATTACAGGCACGCACCACCACGCCCAGCTAATTTTTGTATTTTTAGTAGAGACGGGGTTTCACTATGTTGACCAGGATGGTCTCGATCTCTTGACCTCGTGATCCACCCGCCTCGGCCTCCCAAAGTGCTGGGATTACAGGCTTGAGCCACCGTGCCCGGCCCTACATAATCTTTACAGTAAGCATTTTAACACGTTATCCCATTAAACTGACATATCATGGTTTATGTAGTAATTCCTGTAGGGTTAGATATTTCTAATCAGTTTCAATTTTCTCACTATTATGAGAATGAAAGTCCTTAAGGCAGAACATTTTTAATTTTATTCAATAAAACTATTTCCATAGGATAAATTTCTAAGAGTGGGGTTAGTGGGAAAAGGGGTATGAAAAGTTTTGTGGCTCTTGATATCAATTACTACTTGTAATAACTCTTTTTTTTTTTTTTGGCGACGGAGTTTCACTCTTGTTGCCCAGGCTGGAGTGCAATGGCACAATCTTGGCTCACTGAAACCTCCACCTCCCAGGTTCAAGCGATTCTCCTGCCTCAGCTCCAGGGTAGCTGGCATTACAGGCGTGCAACACCATGCCTGGCTAATTTTTTGTATATTTAGTAGAGACAGGGTGTCACCATGTTGGCCAGGCTGGTCTTGAACTCCTGACCTCATGATCTGCCCGCCTTGGCCTCCCAAAGTGCTGGGATTACAGGCATGAGCCACTGTGCCTGGCCTGAAGAACTCTTTAGGGGAAAATTTTGGAGATTAGTATGGTCAGTGATATATAAATAGATGAGTTATTGTTTACTCAACTTCAGCAGCATCCACAAAAATGGAACATATGTTATATGAAAAATATCTGAATACTTATGAATGGGAAATATTCTTCTCCAACATTAATTGCAAATATTAAGATGCTATTTATAACATATTTCCATTACAGCTTGCAGCTCACCCTTGATGTAACTGACAGCATCCATTAAGTCTTTCATATCAACTGTTGTCTCACCTGTAAGGCAAGGGAAGTATACCTCAGAGTCAGATCAACTGATGTTACTGAGACCTTCAACATTTATGCTATATGAAGTTCTGAAGTTATGAAGAGCATAAGACTTCAGTAATCTTTTCTTCTTCTTCTTTTTTTTTTTTTTTTTTTTTTTTGAGATGGAGTCTCACTCTGTTGCCCAGGCTACAGTGCAGTGGTGTGATCCCAGCTCAGTGCAACCTCTGCCTCCTAGGTTAAAGTGATTCTCCTGCCTCAGCCTTCCAAGTAGCTGAGATTACAGGTGCATGCCACCATGCCCAACTAATTTTTTGTATTTTTAGTAGAGATGGGGTTTCACCATGTTGGCCAGTCTGATCTTGAACTCCTGACCTCAAATGATCCACCCACCTTGGCCTCCCAAAGTGCTGAGATTACAGGCATGAGCCATCACGCCAAGCCAGAATTTACTAATGTTTACATTTTTCCTTATAATTTTATGGACTTATTCTCAGAGATAACAGTGTTATCTTAGAAACAAAGAAAGTTTCCATTGTAACAAATCTATTCAATTTTTCATTTTTCTTTGCTTTAAAGAGACTGGTTACAGTTAAGTATAGGGAGAGAATAAATGACTCTGACCCTATGTACTTTTATTTAGTCAGTTAATCAACAGCACTTTGACAGGCTTTGGGGATACAAAAGTAGGCAAGGTGACGGAGTTCTAGCTCTCAAGGAGTGTACAATGTAGTGAGAGAGAGAGATAATTAACATATAAACAGAAAGGATTTGACGTACTGTTAAGATGCTGTCAAAAATAAAATAGGGCAACATAATAGAGAGTAATAGAAGATGGGACTGATTTAGACAGAAGGTCAAGGAAGGCCTCTCAGAAGAGGATCTATTTGGGTTGAAGCTTGAATGATGAGAAATGAGTAGCCATGTGAAGAACTGGGGAAGAATAAGTAGAAAAAAAGTATGTACAATAGTCGTATGGTGGGACTGAATTTGCCATGATTGAGAGACAGAGGTCAGTGTGATGGGGCTAGATAATGCAGAGCCTTGTAGGGCATGATGATAAAGTCTGGACTTTATTTTGGTTGCAATGGAATGTCACTGGAGGCCTCGGAAACATGGAGTAACCTGACCTGATTTCAGCTTTCAAAAGACCACTCTGGCTGGTATGGATAGGATAAAGAAACTGGGGAAATGGAGAGCAGACAGGAGCTTGTTTCAGTGGCCCAGTAAAGAGATGACAGTGGCTTGGGCTGTGGTTACGGTAGTGGAGATGGTGACAAGTGATGGATTCAGGACATATTTTTCAAGTTGAACCTAGATTTCTTTTTCGAAATTTTGTTTTCCCTTCTTTCACAGGTGTTGATGAACCTAGATTTAAATGTGGAATATGAAGGAAGGAGAAATCAAAGATGGAACCTAGTCTACCTTCCCCAGTCAACGGGGTGAATGGGATGCCTTTAATGAGATGAGGAGGGCGTGAGATTTTTTAGTAAAATTAATCAATAATTCCATTAAATTGGTGATAACTTTTAGAAATCCCAGTGGAGATATCAAATAACTAGTTTGACATGCTATTGCTAACTTAGAGAGATTGAGCTGGAGATATAAATTTACTTTACCAGCTTAGAGAAGGTATCTGACCCAATGAGACTGAATGCAATCTCCTAAGAGGAGAGTGTAGATGAAAAGACAGCCAAGGGTCTAACCTTGGGTCACTTCGTTATTTAGAGATCTTGCAGGGGAGGAACAGTCAGAAAGAAAACTTAGAAGACAATGTCAGCGAGGGAAGAAGAAAACCAGGGGAGTATGGGGCTTTAAAAGTCTAGAGAAAAACACATTTCTTTTTCCTTTTCTTGAGACAGGGTCTTGCTCTGTCACCCAGGCTGGAGTGAAGTGGCACACAATCACAGCTCGCTGCAGCCTCCGCCTCCCAGGCTCAAGCAATCCCCCGGCCTTAGCCTCCCAAGTAGCTGGGACTATAGGCGCGTGCCACCACGCCAGGCTATTTTATTTTTTTTGTAGAGACAGGGTTTCACCATGTTGCTTAGGCTGGTCTCTAACTCCTGGGCTCAAGTGATTCACCTGCCTCAGCCTCCCAAAGTGCAGGGATTACAGGCATGAGCCACCACGCCTGGCCAAAAAATGTATTTCAATAAAAAGGGGGTGGCCGCTTATGTCAAATGCTGCCAACATGTCAAGTAAAGTAAGAACAAAGTACGGACTATGAGCCTTGGCAAGAGGTAGGTCATTGACAATCTTGTTGAGAGCTTGTTTGGTGCCATTGTGGAGATAAAAACCTGACTGGAGAATGCTGAAGGGTGAATGGGAGGTGAGGATATGAAGACAATGAGTAATGACAACTTTTCGAGGCAACTCTGCTATGCAGAGATGATGTGGTAGCTGGCAGGGAACAAGTGTGAGAGAAAAGCATAGCTGCATGTCAAGAGAAATATATAGAGAGATACTGCAAAGAGGGAGAAATTGATGATGCAGGAGAGAGGGGAAATATTGCAGGAGGTAAGTCTTTGAGAAGGCAAAAGGAAATAGGATGCAGGGTGCAAGTGGAAAGGCTGGCCCATGAAAGGAGGATTCTTCCCCTTTATAGCAAGACAAAAGGCAGGGCATGGCTGGGCATGGTTATTCATGTCTGTAATCCCAGCACTTTGGGAGGTTGAGGTGGGTGGATATGAGGCCGGAGTTCGGGACCAGCCTGACCAACATGGAGAAACCCCATCTTTACTAAAAATACAAAATTAGCTAAGCGAGGTGGTGCATGCCTGTAATCCTAGCTACTTAGGAGGCTGAGACAGGAGAATCGCTTGAATCCAAGAGGCAGAGGTTGCAGTAAGCCGAGATTGTGCCATTTGCACTCCAGCCTGGGCAGCAAGAGTGAAACTCTGTCTCAAAAAAGACAAAGAAAAAAGGTGGGGCATGTGGGCATAGGTATAGGTAAGTTCATAGAAACAGAGGTAGGAAAATGAGGTCTTTCTTCTCTAACTGCATCTATTGTCTCTATGAAGTTTGAGGTGAGATCATCAGTCGAGAGTTGAGGTGAAATTTGGACCGAGAAGGTGTGAAATTGTCTCTGAGAGTGAGAAAGTAAATTTACTTGGAAAATATAGCAGAGACTTTTTTGGCAGTGTTAAGGAACTTGAAGTTTCTGCCTATTATGTGAAGTGAGTTCTATTGGCACGGCTTTGTGATCTTCTCTGGCAATGTTAAGCTGTTCAGGAATAAGCATGAAGTAAAAAGATGGCCGAGTTTTTGCCAAGCAAATTTGAAGTTCTGAGAGTTTGTAAGCTTATATGATGCTGAAGCAGTGAATCTAATTTAAGGAAGGAAAAAAACTGAGACATGGTGATGGTGTTGAATAATAAAATAGTAGGGTCAAAGGTGTGAAGGTCTCCACGTGGCTGGAGTAGCTGGAGTTGGAGTTATGTACTCTGTTCTGGTACAACACGTGATTCAGTAGCATCATGTCATCATATTCAGTTGGTAAATGGACTAATGTCACACTAACGTGAAAGATGTGTTGGCTCATACATAATCTTTCCTAAACAAGAAAAGAATTCTTCAACAAGAAAAGAAGAAAATCTTAGGTTGGAGCTACAGCTGGAGCCCTTTCTGTTTCATATTTTAATAAAATTAAAAAATGAGTGCCTGTCAGGAGAATCGCTTGAACCCAGGAGGGGGAGGTTGCAGTGAGCCGAGATTGCGCCATTGCCCTCCAGCCTGGGTGACAGAGCGAAACTCCATCTCAAAAAAAAAAAAAAAAAAATTAGTGCCTGTGATGCAGGAAGGGGAACCAGCTTCACTGGCTGAGAGCTCTACTTCCACCTACACTATTTCAGAATGGCAAGCCAGCTCTTTAACTCCGTGTGTGTGTGTGTGTGTGTATTCTTAAATATCTTACAGTTGTTCTGTTCTATTTGCCTGGGCTGTACAAGTTTCCTTGTGCTTTTGGTAGTGTTCTGGTTACAAATTGGTATAGATTTTGAGTGTGCTTCCAGAATTTTCTCCATAAGCTCAGTTACTTTAGTGGATAATTTTACAAAACAGGAGGTTTTTCAGGAATTTCTATGTGGTGTTATGGCAAAAATATCTGCATAGTAAATGAACTGGAAGGATAAAGGTTAGAGAGTGAGTCTATGAAATAGAGATTTTGGAGATGAAGTATTAGGGAAGGACAAGCTCTAGGTCATTACTATGTGAGTGGTAATCAAGATAGAAGGGAGGAAAAAATGACTGAAGTGAAAGGTATCAAGGAACAAGAGGTCAGAGTATTGAATGGGTGACCTGTATCAGATGTTTTTAACCTGGGTCTACTGACCCTGTATTGCTAGAATTCAGGGAGGTCTTGAGCTGGAATGGAAAAAAAAAGACTTTAAAAAATAATAATAGTAAAGATAGGGTCTTGCTATGTTGCCTGAGTTGATCTTGAACTTTTGGCCTCAAGCAATCCTCCTGCCTTGGCTTCCCAAAGTGTTGGGATTACAGGTGTGAGCCACAATGCTTGGGCAAAAGTGTGTCTTTCTTTTCACTAGTGATTAACTTAAATTTATTATTTTCTTCAATTATTAATATAGGCAATAAACCATGAGAATAGTGGAAGAAGCTGTGACTTTGTCACTAATATAAATCACTGACATTTTCAAATCATAATATAGTTGTTCCAAATACGTTGAAATGTTGCTTATGCTCATCATTACTTTATTTTTTATTTATTTTATTTTTTTTGAGACAGAGTCTTACTCCGTTGCCTAGGCTGGAGTGCAGTGGAGCGATCTTGGCTCACTGCAACCTCTGTCTCCTGGGTTCACATGATTCTCCTGCTTCAGCCTCCCTAGCAGCTGGGATTACAGGTATGCGCCACCATGGCCAGCTAATTTTTTTTGTACTTTTAGTAGAGACGGGGTTTCACCATGTTGGCCAGGCTGGTCTCAATCTCCTGACCTCAAATGATCTGCCCTTGGCCTCCCAAAGTGCTGGGATTATAGGAGTGAGCCACCGTACCTGGCCCTCATCATTACTTTAAAATTATAAAAATAATTTGATCCAGCCGGGCACGGTGGCTCAAGCCTGTAATCCCAGCACTTTGGGAGGCCGAGGCGGGTGGATCACAAGGTCAAGAGATCGAGACCATCCTGATCAACATGGTGAAACCCCGTCTCTACTAAAAATACAAAACATTAGCTGGGCATGGTGGCGCGTGCCTGTAATCCCAGCGACTCAGGAGGTTGAGGCAAGAGAATTGCCTGAACCTAGGAGGCGGAGGTTGTAGTGAGCCGAGATCACGCTATTGCACTCCAGCCTGGGTAACAAGAGTGAAACTCCGTCTCAAAAAAAAAAAAAAAAAATAATAATAATAATAATAATTTGATCTGCTACTAGAAAGTGTTAAATGTTTTAATAAGTACCAGTAATTTATATTTTAATGTTTTGATACATTATATTTTAATATAGTTAGTTTCTTTGTAATCCTATTATTTTATTTTATACATTTTAAAACATTATAATCAGAAGTGATCCATTCATCAGATTTCCAAAGGAGTCCATGACACCAAGTCAAAAGCCCTTGATCTATATGAGAGATACTGAACAACAAGGACAGGAGTAGCAGAGAAGGAAGACAGGGAAGACAGTGAGCCCAGTGCTGTTTCTTATAGGAGGTTTTAAATTGCATCTTGTCTTATTTATTTATATAAAATTAATAATTAATAAACAAATATGTATTCTATTAAGAAATGTTTTTATAACAGGAAAAATTAATTCATAGATAACAGAATTTCCTTTCTTCTTCATCCTGTTCTTTTTTAACAACTTTTCTATCTTCCTCATTATCATCACCACCACACCACCATCCATCATCAAACATTTACTGACTAGTCTAGACTGTATTACATGCATTATATATATTAATTTCAGAGCAAGAAGTGATCATAGAGCCACATTTAGTTAAACTACCATTTTCTATATGAAGAAACTAAGATTAAGTGGTGTTAAATTATTTGTCAGCAAGTCTGTGGCAAAACAGGGACCAGGACCCAGCACAAAGAAATAATGTATACTACATGAAGAACGTATGCTGGATTCACCAGGGAAAAGAGAAGATTTTTTTCCCCATTAGACACTGTCAGATGACTTTTTAAAAAGTATATAAAGCAATGGCAAATTTATCAGTAAGTCCCTTTCCTCACATTTTCATAAGAACTAAATATTATCAATCTTGTTAAGTTTTGCCAGTCTAATGAGTGAAGATAGTGTTGTATTGTGTTTTATTTTGCATTTTCATGATTATTGGTGAGGTTAAACATCTTTCCATATGCTATTGGATATTTATATTATATTTCCTCTTCTATGAGTTACCTATTTGTATATTTGCCTATTTTTCTATTATAGTATGTTTCTTATCAACGTACAAGGGCTTTTGCTACCTTAGGGATATTAGCGCTTTGATTTGCAATTATTCATTTCTAATTTATCGTTTGACTTCTGACTTTCTTAAGTTTTCTCTTAAATGTTCCCTTCAATTCATTTTTCTTTCCACTCCTTAAGTGTGTGGCATTCCCAGGCATGACTGAGGCTTCAAGTGGCATCCCTGACATATCTTTTCAAAAACATTTTTGAAGATGGTATTTCATCATGAGTCAGAATTAAGTTTTTACATTTACTTCAAAAAAGGCTAATTTCAGCAATCTAATGGAGGGGCTTAATGTTTCTGTGAAGAGCATAGAGATATTTGTAATACTCACCCTCAGTTGGTAGTTGGGTCATGAGTTCCTCAAGTTCCTCTTCCTTGATTTTAATTCCCATGTTTTCCAAAAATGTCTCCATTTTTTTTATTTTGACCTTTGGCCCTTAAGAAAGAAGCGCATGGAATAAGAATATGAGTATTGATGCTTAAGAGTGAAAAGTGTTAATCATGGTCATGCATCAGAAATCCTAATTGGTGGTTAAAGCACAAGAATACAAAGAAACTATTAATGTGTGTGTATGTGTGTGTCTCCCTAGATTTAGATATGTCTGTTAAAAGTTGGAAAGAATTGAGAAAGATAACTGCTGAATTGTTAACAGTATTTACCTTTATGAGGAGGGGATTTGTGGAAGATATGAGAACTTCCATTTCTTTTTTATTTTTAGAAACAGGGTTTTTCTCTGTAGCCCAGGATGGAGTGCAGTGTTGTGATCATAGCTTACTGCATGCAGCCTTGAACTCCTGGGCTCAAGCAATCATTCTGCCTTAGCCTCCTGAGTAGGTAGGATTATAGGTGTGTGTCACCATGCCCAGGTAATTTTAAAATTTTTTGTAGAGATGGGGTCTCACTATGTTGTCCAGTCTGGTCTTAAACTCCTGGCCTCAAGTGATCTGCCTGCCTTGGTCTCCCAAAGTGCTGAGATTACAGGCATGAGCCACTGTGCCAGCCTGTTTCAGTTTTTTTTTTATAAAGTGGTTAGAGTTGCATAGATTTCTCATAGTATTTTAGTGTTTTAAAACATCTTTTTCTAATTGACGATTGAAATAATAATTATTTACATAGAGTTAGTATGGAAAGATAGGGTATTTTTCTTAATACTGATTCAGGGTCTCTGCTTTGGTTTTCCCTGAGAGGTTAATAGAGAGGAGTAGGCAGGTCTAATGACTCATGGTTAAAACAACAACTAATTATATAAGGCTAGCCAGAAAACTGTTAGAAACTTCCTATAGTGATATGATGTTTTAACTTATATCCCAAAAATCCAATGCATTCAAAGAAGATAAGTTATGTCTTAACAGTGAATCAGTAAATTGGCAGGAAGTGAAGTTGGAACATTTAAAAGAAAATGCCAAACATAAGAATTTTTTTTTTTTTTTTTTTGAGACGGAGTTTCACTCTTGTTACCCAGGCTGGAGTGCAATGGCGCGATCTTGGCTCACCACAACCTCTGCCTGCTGGGTTCAAACAATTCTCCTGCCTCACCCTCCTGAGTAGCTGGGACTATAGGCTGCACCACCATGCCCAGCTAATTTTTGTATTTTTAGTAGAGATGGGGTTTAAGACCAGACTGGACAACATAGTGAGACCCCATCTCTACAAAAAAGGTCTCTGTCCTCCTACAGAGACCAGGATGGTCCGATCTCTTGACCTCATGATCCACCCGCCTCGGCCTCCCAAAGTGCTGGGATTATAGGCGTGAGCCACTGCGCCTGGCCTTTTTTTTTTTTTTTTTTTTTGAGAGTTTTGCTCTTGTTGCCCAGGCTAGAGTGCAATGGTGTGATCTTGGGCTCACTGCAACCTCCACCTCCCATGTTCAACCAATTCTCCTACCTCAGCTTCCCAGCTGGGATTATGGGCATGCACCACCACGCCTGGCTAATTTTTGTATTAGTAGACACAGGGTTTCTGCATGTTGGTCAGGCTGGTCTCGAACTCCCAACCTCAGGTGATCCACCCACCTCAGCCTCCCAAAGTGCTGGGATTACAGGCGTGAGCCACTGCGCCTGGCCATGATTTTTTTTACTTGTTTTTTCACCATGCTTCCTACTCACCGTTGAGGGCCTTCACACCTTTGAGCAATCTATTCTTATATACCTTTCCACTAGCTGTAAGACAAGACATAATTCAGAATATGGGTTAAATGACGGGAAGACTAACAAAATCAGCACAAAGACAACATAGCATCCATAATTTCAGGGGAAAAAAACCTTCCAATTTATTTGGAAGTTTCTTCTCTTTCACACTTAAGTAAGAATGAAAACAAAGATAAAGAACGCTTTCCCTTTTATAAATCTATCCATTGGTTGAATTAAATACAGTTATGTCCCTGTTTCTGTCTTTTTTCTTCCTTCTCTTTCTTCCCTGGTTTCCTTCTCATTGGTCATGATGAGATTAGGAAGTGCTCCCAGGGTGACAGGATAATTTAGCCTGGATGGTGGGATACCCCCAGTGAAAGATGTTGCTAGCTTTCAGTATTAAAATATAAGCAACAAAACAGGCAACAAGATTTCTTTTCTTTTTCTTTCTTTTTTTAAAATTTTTTTTGGAGAGATGGACTGACCTTGTGATCGTCCCGCTTCTGCCTCCCAAAGTGCTGGGATTACAGGCGTGAGCCACTGAGTCTGGCCAAGATTTCTTTGGTGTGAGAACTGTGTTTTCTAAAGGAGTTTTACTGGGCATATACATGTATAATTTAAGGAGTTGCCACACACGAGCCCCTAAATCCAAGCTTCAAAGGATGTGCTAAATACTTACTGCGAATTGGCAGAGTTTTCAGCAGTTTCTTGTGGTCCTTATCAGTGAGCACGAGCCCCATTTTCCTCAGCACTTTGCCCAGATTACTGACACTAACTTTCTCTCCTTTGAAAAGATGAGAATTGTTAACAAATAAGAATTTTAGGAAAAGAATAATGATTTCAAATTATGAAAAAATTACTGGCCATGCATGGTGGCTCACACCTGTAAACCCAGCATTTTAGGAGGCCAAATGAAATTTGATAAACTACATAGATTCAAAGGACATGTGGATACAAGGACATATGAGCTTTTCCTTCTCTTTTCTGTCTCTTGCATTAAAAGCATGAATTCTGTTTCTGAACAGTATAAAATCTGTTGAGAATTTATACTTTTAATTCAAGAGAAATAATAGCTCATATAATTCAGATACAAGGCAAATACTATCATATTACCTGGATTATGGGGCCTTTTGACAGGTAAGCATATTTCTTGGCTAGCTTGCATAAGCTTTCACCTTGAGACTTGAAACTGACTTATATTTTGGTTGTTTAAGCAATATAAGGTGGAAAAACATTATCGTTCACAACTCTACATAATATGTCTTTACAGGAAAAATTCCAAAGCAAAGCGTAAGATTATAAAACAAACATTTAACCATTAAATATGTAGGGGTGTCAATTTAGCATGTCACTGATAGCCTGAAGAGAAACCTACTGTTTACATACATTTTTTATGAGACAGGTTTTTTGCTCTGTCACCCAGGGAGGAGTGCAGTGGTGATCATAGCTCACTGCAGCCTCAAACTTCTGGGCTCAGCCACCTCAGCCTGCCAAGTAGCTGGGACTATGGGCATATGCCACCATGCCCCCCCTTTTTATTTTGTAGAGACATAGTTTTGTTTTGTTGTCCAGGCTGGTCTTGAACTCCTGGCCTCAAGTGATCCTCCTGCCTCAGCCTCTAAAAGTGCTGGGGTTACAACAGTGAGCCAACATGTCCAGCCAAATACTACTGTTTAAAAACATTTAAATTTTTTCTCTATAGAGCATTAAGGTCTTAGTTAAAAATGAATGTCCTCACCATGACTTCTGACTTACCTGTAAAAGCTTTTGCTTCATCCATTACCATATTCACATCAACCATTTCATTTTCTGGAAGAAAAGACAAGTCAGACATAGAGGCCAAATCTTAGACAACTGACAAGCAAATTTAAGTTGTAATTAAAGGGTTGGAGTACAGCTATTTTTTCTATTTTTCTCTGGTAATTCTTTGAACTCAAAGTGAAGAAGAAGTAGAGGACAGAAATAGAGGATAGATCAAGCTGTAAGTTTAAAGTAAATATCTATTTAATACCACTTTCTATAAAGTATTAAATGACTCTTAACATTGAGGTGAAGCAAGTTTAATAGTAATCTCTTCTGTAGGTCTTTCTCTTCCTTCAGACCCATAATGGGAGCATATCTTAATAGACATGATTGAATTTGAAACCTAGAAGTCACTTATGTACATAAACAGTGAACCCTTAAACCCTGAAAGAATGCTATCTTCTTCATCTCCAGTTTTGCTTATGTTCCCCACCCCTACCCCTCAAGACTGTAATCTAGTTGAGTGCAGAAATTATGCCCTAATTTTATTATACTACTACTGGGTTAAAATTTTCCACTCTCTAGTTCAGTGTTTTGCATTTAGTATATGCTAGCTAAACAAATGAAAGAATTCAGTGATGCAGAAACAGTCACACTGTTGGATGAGAAAAAAAATTGTCATAAAAAAATAAAGGATTCCAAAATATACCTCATCAGTAACAATATTTTCCACCAGGAAGCATTTTTTAGCATTCCTAGTAAATGTGTAGGGACAATATTACAATTAAACAGTAATTTATGGTGATTTTTTTCATGATAGGAGGAAGGGCCAGATAAAATTATGGATAATTATCAATGTTGTTAAGCCCAGGGAGTGTGAGGTTTTAAACTACAAATTATGGCTGGGCGTGGTGGCTCACGCCTGTAATCCCAGCACTTTGGGAGGGCAAGGCAGACAGATCACTTGAGGTCAGGAGTATGAGACCAGCCTGGCCAACATGGTGAAACCCCGTCTCTACTAAAAATAACAAAAATTAGTCTGGTGTGGTAGCACACACCTGTAATTCCAGCTACTTGGGAGCCTGAGGCAGGCTAATCACTTGAACCTGAAAGGCAGAGGTTGCAGTGAGCTGAGATCGCACCATTGCACTCCAGCCTGGGCGACAGAGTGAGACTCTGTCTCAAAAAAAAAAAACAAAAAAAAACAAAACATTAGCTGGGCGTAGTAGTGTATGCCTGTAATCCCAGATACTCAGGAGACTGAGGCATCAGAATTGCTTTAACCTGGGAGGTGGAGTCTGCAGTGAGCCAAGATTGCACCACTGCACGTCAGCCTGGGTGACAGAGCAAGACTCAGTCTCAACAAAACAAAACAAAAACTACAAATTAAGCCAAAACTGTTTTCTACGTTAGGGCCAGCTACAGGTGAAGGTAGCATGGAAGATGTTTGCTGATAGCAGTGGCCTACTTTAGTTCACCTGACCATCACTAGTTGAGAACAGAAACCCTGGATTAGGGGAGAAAAACTATTTATTTTGGGTTGGCATGTGCTGGCTCTACTGAAAGATGTGCTGTCTGGCTCTCTGATGGAAGCTTGTTTTTCAAGGGGAAGAGACATCTAATAAGGAAATCTTAGTCAGAGGCTCATTCCTTAGCAATTTCTTCCTAAAGTATTATTCTAGCTTTGCCTCTGACAGTTTTGTCTAGTTAAAATGGTCTTATTGAGTTATTAATGAAATTTTGTCTTATTATAAAAAGGTTTACTTGGGAAGTAAGTAAGGGAAGTAAGGGAGGGAGGGAAAGAGGAAAGGACGTAGGAGAATGTATGAAGCAAGTATGGCAAAATAGTAACATTTGTTAACTCTGACCAGTAGGCACGCAGTGTTTGTTATATTGTTCTCTGTTTTTAGGTATGTTTGAAATATTTCCTATGTTTCTCCCAGGTACAGTGGGATCTGAAACACTTACTGTCAGCTGGCAGATGGTCGAGTAGGTCCTCATATTCCTCTTTCCCAACTTCAATTTCCATGTTCTTCAGAAGAGTTTCCAGATTACTGACATTGACTTTTTTTCCTTAGGAATTAAGAGGATGGAATAAGAAATACAAGTAATTCCAAGAAGTGGAAAATGCTAGCTTTATTGTTATTATTATTATTTTTGAGATGGAGTCTCACTCTTGTTGCCCAGGCTGGAGTGCAATGGCATGATCTCGGCTCACTGCAACCTCTGCCTCCCGGGTTCAAGTGGTTCTCCTGCCTTGGCTTCCCAAGTAGCTGGGATTACAGGTGCACACCACCATGCTCAGCTAATTCTTGTATTTTTAGTGGAGATGCGGTTTCACCATGTTGGCCAGCCTAGTCTCAAACTCCTGACCTCAGGTGATCCACCTGCCTTGGCCTCCCAAAGTGCTGGGATTACAGGCATGAGCCACTGTGCCTGGCCCAGAAGATGTCAGCTTTAAATATGTATTTATTTTAAGTGGAGAGTGAAATAATGTATTGGCCACTCAGAAGTATCAGAGTTGAGAAAAGAAAATGCTCCCTCAACACTGAACTATAATTTTCAATTGAAGTAATCATGGATGAAAAAGAATTAGACAAATTTGATGAATTGTGATAAAGATAACAAACCTAAAAGAAAGCAGAATTTCTTTTTTATTTTTAAGATAGGATTTTGCTCTGTCACCATGCTGGAGTGCCGTGGCATGATCCTGGCTCATTGCAGCCTTGACCTCCTGGGCTCAAGTGATCCTCCTGCCTCAGCCTCCCAAGTAGTTGGGGCCACAAGTGCATGCCAGCAGGACAGCTAATTTTCTTATTTTGTGAGGAGATACGGTCTCCCTAAGTTGCCCAGGCTGGTCTTGAACTCCTGGGTTCAAGTGATCTTTTTTCCTTGGCTTCTTAAAGTGCTTAGATTAGGGATGTGAGCCATTGTGCATGCTGAAAGCAGAATTTCAAACTTGCTACAGTGACATATTACTAGCAGTGACTCGCTCAAATATAGTTATACTAAAAGAAGGATGGTAGGTTATGAGGCATAAATTCAGAATCAGTAAATAGCGTGTTAGATATAGTGAACTCCAAGTTTCTCTTCAAAGAATCAGTATGTCAGTATGTTCAGCTCTCTTATTCTTTAATTCTCTATTTTAAAGTTTAACTTCCTGGTTCTCTGTGCCCCCTTGCCTCTAGTTTTGGTAAACAACTTCCCTGCCAGCTCTAATCAATAGTTCACATCTGTTTGCCTGTCCCCTGCTCTGTCCTGACTCATCCTGATCATCTGCTCCAGTCACCTGCTCCATCCTGACTCATCCGGTCACCTGCTTTGACCTGAGTCACCCCCAGTTACCTGCTCTGCCATAACCGTTTTTTCCGCCAAACCACTCACCCTGCCACTCTGGCTCATACTTCTGTTCTCTTTAAAATAGCTAATTGGAATTAGCTTAGACTGTGCAGTCTAACCCTAGCTAACAGGAGAACAACACAGCAGCAGGGACTGCGTCAGGGATAAGAATCTCTTCCCCTCCCTTGTTCAGGTGTGTGTTTGCCATTGTTCCATCTGTGAGACGCACCCTTCTGTAGAAGTAAATTGTCTTACTGAGAAATTAATATTCGAGTGCTACTTCTTTTGCAGCACCAAAAATTTTCATATAACAAGTGGAACAGCGAGATTCCAATCAGTGAGAAATTCAAAAAAGCAAATGTAAAGCACAATTACATTTTAGCTGCTGTTCTCATATTCTTACCTTTGAGAGGCTTCACACTATCCAGTAATTTTTTCTTATATACCTTTCCATCTGTAAGATATGGTAAAATTCAAGTTAAAAAAAGGATAAGAAACTCTTTAATTTTATAAGACATGATTCACCTAGAAATTTACTCTAT
Organism: Sapajus apella; assembly: GCF_009761245.1. NCBI lineage: Eukaryota > Metazoa > Chordata > Mammalia > Primates > Cebidae > Sapajus > Sapajus apella. The sequence goes on from NW_022437093.1 coordinate 1,490,495, forward strand.
TTCACCCTTGAATAATAAAAAAGATAAGAACTGCTCTCAATGTGGTCAATCTATCCCCCAGCTGAAACACATAGCAGCAGTTGATGTCCCTTAAACACAAACACACACACAGAGGTGCTGCTTTTTTTTTTTTTTTTTTTTTTTTTTTTCAGAGTCTTGTTTTGTCACCCAGGCTGGAGTGTGTAGTGGTGCTATCTCAGTTCATGGTAACCTCCATCTCCCGGATTCAAGTGATTCTCTCTCCTGTCTCAGCCTCTGGTGCAGCTAGGATTACAGGTGTGCACCACTGGGCCTGCTTAATTTTTGTATTTTTAGTAGAGATGGGGTTTCACCATCTTGGCCAGGCTGGTCTTGAACTTCTGGCCTCAAGTGATCCACCTGCCTTGGTCTCACAAAGTGTTGGGATTAAGGCATGAGCCACTGTGGCCAGCTAGTTCTTCCCCCTTCCCTCTTATTCCTTCCTTCCTCCTTCTTCTTTCTCCTCCTCCTCCTCCTCCTCCTTCTTCTTCTTCTTCTTCTTCCCCTTCTTCTTCTTCCTCCTCTTCTTCTTCTTCTTCTTTCCTCTCCTTCTTCTTCTTCTTCCTCTTCTTCTTTTCTCCTTCTTCTTCTTCTTCCTTCTTCCTTCTTCTTCTTCTTCTTCTTCTTCTTCTTCTTCTTCTTTTCTCCTTCCTCCTCTTCTTCTTCTTCTTTCTTCTTCTTCTTTCTTCTTCTTCTTCTCCTCCTCCTCCTCCTTATCCTCTTCTTCTTTCTTCTTCCTCCTTCTCTTCTTCTTCTTCCTTCTTTCTTCTCTCCTTCTCCTTCTTCTTCCTTTCTTCTTCTTCTTTTCTTGCACTTTGCCCTTCTCTCCTTTCCCTGCCTATGCTCTAGGCCCATGAGGTGTTCCTATCTTTATTCCCTAATGGATATCCTAAAGGGATGATATGAAAAATAGTTATTGACTTGAACAGTAATAAAAAACAATATTTAAATACAAAATTAAAAATATTTTTGTTTTCTGCACAAACTCCTTCCATAAACAGAGGTAAAATTTAATTAGAATGGAGAACAGAGGCCTTATGCACCACTGCAACTCAGGCTTATGCAACCTGTCTGTTCCAGAGGTCTCCATCCTGTGGCAGGAGTATCTGTAGTATTGAAAAACTCCTCAATGCCGGGCATGTGTCTGTAGTAGTCTCTGTTACAATCCATCTGCATTCTCATTCCTGCTCTCTCAGAACCAAACTCCTAAGAAGGCTACAACTCTCATAACTGGACCTTTGAGAGAATAATCTGGAGGAAGTGCTGGACAAAATGAGTAACCACAGCCTTAAGAATATGTAGGGTGGGCCGGCCGAGCATGGTGGCTCACACCTGCAATCCCAGCACTTTGGGAGGCTGAGGTGGGCAGATTACTTGAGATCAGGAATTCGAGATCAGCCTGGCCAACATGGCGAAACCCTGTCTCTTCTAAAAATACAAAAAATTAGCTAGGCATGGTGCTTGGCGCCTGTAAAACCAGCCACTCAGGAGGCTGAGGCAGAAGAATCACTTGAACCTGGGAGATGGAGGTTGTAGTGAGCCAAGATTGTGCCACTGCAGTTCAGCCTGGGGAGACAGAATGAGATTCTGTCTCAAAAAAAAGAATATGTGGGATGAATTCAAATGGATACTGAGCATTTGCTGCCCAGGGTGCAACTTCTGCCCCAAGGGCACTATCCCCCTTGGTAATGTGCAGCCTTACTCTTGCCTGGGGAAAACTGGGGCAAGGAGTGATGGGGGAAAGGATATCTACTGGGGTCTCTAGGACTGGGCAGGAAGCACAGCTCTGAAGCACAGGCTGACCTCTAGGGTATTTATGGGTAGTTCTGTCCAAGTGCCCAGGATGGGAAACTTTTGAGGGGCTGTCTATGCTACTGACTAGACTGGATACTGAAAGTATAAGCACACAGTCCTGGAGGCCCCCTGCTCTCACGTGGTTTTCCCTTTTAATTGCTGGATTGTGGCGCGATAGGAAGGCTGACTGAGGATGTTGGGGGCATTGGGGGGATGCTACCCAACTACAGAAGACTTTAGTGTATAGCTATTAAATATTTAGCAGAGGCCTACTGGCTGAATGCAAAAGAGAACTTTCTCATTTCCAGATTAAAACATAAAAAGAACAGGGTTTCTTTCTTTTCTTTTCTTTTTCTTTTTTAGATGGAGTCTCACTGTGTTGCCCAGGCTGAAGTGCAGTGGCACTATCTTGGCTCACTGCAACCTCTGTCTCCTCAGTTCAAGTGATTCTCATGCCTCAGTCTCCAGAGTAGGGACTACAGGCATCTGTCACCATGCCCAGCTTATTTGTTTTGCATTTTTAGTAGAGACAGTGTCCCTCATGTTGGCCAGGCTGATCTCGAGCTCATGACCTCAGCTGATCTGCTCACCTCAGCCTCCCAAAGTGTTGGGATTACAGGTGTGAGCTACCACGCCCAGCCAAGAACAGGGTTTCTTATGCCAGAATTTCATTTCTTAAGGGGTGTGATGGTTAATACTGAGTGTCAACTTGATTGGATTGAAGGATGCAAAGTATTGATCCTGGATGTGTCTGTGAAGGTGCTGACAAAGGAGATTAACATTTGAATCAGTGGGTTGGGAAAGGCAAACCAACCCTTAATCTGGGTGGGCACCATCTAATCAGATGCCAGCATGGCTAGAATACAAAGCAGGCAGAAAAATGTGAAAAGACGAGACTGGCCTAACCTCCCAGCCTACATCTTTCTCCCCTGCTGGATGCTTCCTGCTTTTGTACGTCGGACTTCAAGTCCTTCAGTTTTGGAACTCGGACTGGCTCTCCTTGCTACTCAGCTTGCAGACGGCCTATTGTGGGACCTGTGATCATGTGAGTTAATACTTCTTAATAAACTTCTATCTATCTATCTATCTATCTATCTATCTATCTATCTATCCATCCATCCATCCCTCCCTCCCTCCCTCTCTCCCTCCCACTAGTTCTGTCTCTCTAGAGAACCCTCTCCAGCGTTCTCCAGAACACAGAGGCTTTCTCACAGTTCTTGCCCAGAAGACTATGCTACCACAGCTCCATGAACAAGCACCATGACGGTATGCTAAATACTCACCACAGATTGGCAGAGTGTTTAACAGCATTGAGTGTTCTTTTTCTGTTAGCTCGATCCCCATGTTGCTCAGCACATGTTTTAAGTTATTAGCTTCAACCTTTTCTCCTTTGAATAGATGGGAATTGTTTCAGAAGAAAATATTAAGAAATTTAATTATTCCAAGTTATAAAAAATGTAATCCAGTACAGCACTATTTCTAATGGCACAATGAGGTATACATATATGAGTTGACTTCACCTTACATAGAGTTATTTTGAGATTCAGTACCTGAAAGCATTCTTTAATCCATAAGCAGATAACACTTCTGATCTGGGTATGGGTCAGGATAACATGGAGCAACAGGGGGGTGGCTCAGGGACTTATGATGTGCTATGGCTTAAATGTTTGTGTCCCTTCCAAAATTCATGTTGAAACTTAACCTCAAATGCAACAGTATTAAGAGGTAGGGCCTTTAGGAAGTGGTTAGGTTGTAGGGGTTCCTCCCTTGCGAATTGGATTAAGGCCCTTATAAGAGATGTCTCATATAGCAATCAGTCCCTTTTTTTTTTTTTTTTTTGTCTGTCTGCCCTTTCTCATGTGAGGACACAGTGTTTAAAGCACCATCTTGAAGCACAGAGAGACCCTCACTAGACATCAAATGTGCCTTGATCTATCTTGGACTTCTCAGCCTCTAGAACTTTGAGAAAGAAATTTCTATCATTTTTGAATCACCGAGTTTGTGATATTTTTTTATAGCAGCATGCATGGATTAAGGCAGATGGTATATAGAATCTATGTAATTCTACCTGCAAGTAATATTTCTGTTTCTACTTCATGGGCTGAATTATGGGACTAATTGTTCATAGTGATCACATTTCCTGATGTGAAAACTTCACACTGAGATTCACTGTGTTCACTGATATTTTTGTTCTTTAAACACTAGTGAAATGAACACACTATTGGCCTACACATCAGACAAGTTAATACCTCTTTTTAAGAGTACTCACAGTTTTCCTAAATCTTTAATATTCCAAAATGTTGTCAACAAGACAAAATTATCAATAAGTGGTAAAAGAGCAGAATGAACTTATCAATGATTTCTGGAGGGGGTGAACTACTGCTTTAAAAGGTAGTTATCTACAAAGCATCAATATCTCAATTTTATTGTGTCTTATATAAATTCCCACTCACCTGTAAAAGCTTTTGCTGCATCCATCAAGACATCTAGGTCAAACTTTTCCTTTTCTGTAAGAAAACTCAGCATTTAGATTGAGAGTTGAAGCTACTGAGACTTAAAAAATTATATAAAATCCTTAAATTGAAATTTAGTGAACAGAATTACAGTGATTTTTTAGAATCATTATTCTAGAATTTTTATTTTTATTTTTTCAATCCAAAGGAGCATGTACTAAAGGGAAAAAGATTCAAGCTTTAAGTATATATTCATTCAACTTAATCGAATACTTACTTTTATTTCATTAACTGTTAGCTGTTAGAAATATTTGGAGTATTATGGTGAGTGATGTTGTGTTTGATTGAAGTTAGCCCTATCCTACAGATCAGTCCTCCTCCTTTCAGACCTAGTTCTCTTGCATTGAGTGCAAGGCTGAGATGTGTTAGAGCAAGAGTTCTCAAAGTGTGGTCCATGGACCTCTATATTCACCCAATATCCTTTGCCATTTTCACTGTGTTGACATTTGTGCTGATGGTGCAAAAGCAATGTTGGACAAAACCGCTGGCATCTTTACATGAATGAAGGCAGTGACAACTAAGTGTACTAGCAGTCATTGTGTTCTTCACTGCACATACTTGTAGTAAGATGTAAACTTCACTTAAGGATGTCCTTGGTAAAGCAGCAAAAGTTATTAATTTTTATTAAATAGTAACCCTTGAGTGCATGAAACACTTATACTGAACTACGACAATTTATTGAGGAAAAGAACTTGTATGATTGTTTGAGTTGCAAGAAAACTAGCTGCATTTTCATGGGATACCATTTTCACTGGAGAAAATGACTAATGGGCAAAATACAGTTTTTCAGAGTTGGATATCTGCCAGACACCTTCTTGAAAATGATCAAAGTAATCCTGTCATTTTAAGGAAAAACCCCAACAACAGATGTTTTAATGGTTGAGTTCAAGATTTAAAACAACAATTTGAATTTTGGAAACCTTATTGTGACTTGATAGTTTCCCAACATGCAAATATTATTTTAATAGGATTGATGGCGATATTAATAAATGTAGTTTCAAACAAGCCAGCATAATAACCAGCTAACACAATGACAGAATCAAATCCACACATATCAGTAATAATCCTGAATGTAAATGGGCTAAATGGCCCACTTAAGAGGCACGGAGTGGCAAGCTGGATAAAAAAGCGAGACCCAATAGTATGCTATCCTCAAGAGACCTATATCAAATTTAATGATACCCACAGGCTCAAAACAAAGAGATGGAGAAAAATCTACCAAGCAAATGGAAATCAGGAAAATGTAGGGGTTGCAATTCTAATTTCAGATAAAATGGACTTTAAATCAACAAAGATCAAAAAAGACAAAGAAGGGCATTACATAACAGTCAAGGGTTTAATTCAACAAGAAGATGTAACTATTCTAAATATGTATGCACCCAACACAGGAGTGCCCAGACTCATAAAGGAATTTCTTAGAGACCTACAAAGATATTTAGATTCCTACACAATAATAATGGGAGACTGCAACACTCCACTGACAGAATTAGATCACTGAGGCAGAAAATTATCAAAGATATTCAGGAACTGAACTCAATACTGAACCAAATTAATCTGATAGACTTCTACAGAACTCTCTACAGAAGTTCTCTACAGAACTCCCAAAACAACATAATGTACATTCTTCTCATTGCCACATGGCACATACTCTAAAATTGACCACATAATTGGACATAAAACAATTCTCAGCAAATAAAAAAGAACTGAAATACCAAACAACAGTGTAATAAAAATGGAGGTCAAGAATAAGAAAATTGCTCAAACCACATAATTACGTGGAAACTAAATAACATGCTCCTGAATGACTTTTGCATAAATAATGAAATAAAGGCAGAAATCAGTAAGTTCTTTGAAACTAATGAGAATAAAGATACAACATACAAGAATCTCTAGAACACAGCTAAGGTAGTGTAAAGAGGAAAATTCATAGCACTAACCACCCACATCAAAAAGTTAGAAAGATCTTAAATTAACAACTTAACATTACAACTGAAAGAATTAGAGAAGCAAGAGCAAGTAGACCCCAAACCTAGCAGAAGATAAGAAATAACCAAAATCAGAGCTGTACTGAAGGAAACTGAGACTCTAAAAACCATTCAAAACATCAACAAAACCAGGAGTTTTTTTTTTTTTTTTGGAAAAAATTTAAAAGGCCACTGGCTAGACTAATAAAGAAGGGAAAGATGATATAAATAAACATAATCAGAAATGACAAAAGGGGGTGTTATCACTGACCCCAAAGAAATAAAAACAACCAACAGAAACTATAAACATGTCTATGCATACAAACTAGAAAACCTAGAAGAGATGGATAAATTCCTGAACACATATATCCTCCCAAAACTGAACCAGGAAGAAATTGATTCCCTGAACAGACAAATAATGAGCTCTGAAATTGAATCAGTAAATAGCCTACCAACCTACCAAAAAGAAGCCCAGGACCAGAGGAATTCATAGCTGAATTCTACTAGATGTACAAAGAAGAGCTGATACTATTCCTACTGAAGCTATTCCAAAAAATTGAGGCTGCATCTAGTCATCCATCTTGAAAAAGAAATTGATTCTGACTCTTTGATTATTTTAGGTTAATGGTCCTTAGTCCCCATTAACCCATCTCCTAGCTTCTGAGTATCCTGGCATCTTCCCTATGGATCTCCTAATTCCTGCAGGTCACAGAAGACAGGGGCTGTGGCAGAGTCACCTGGGCCTCCCTGAGTGGAGAGCACAGAGCGGTGAAGAGTGAAACTAAGCTCAGTTTGTGGGTACAAGGAGACAAAGGCCCTGCCACATCCCTGAAGGCATATTGTTATTTTTAAAGGGAATTAATATAAGTATTATTAAATATAGTTAGTTTCTAATATAATAAATATTAATAGATACCCACAAAAACAGCATGAAGAAGTTTAAAAAAATTATTGATTGATTGATTTATTTTTAACAATGGTATCTCTCTATGTTGCTTAGGCTGGTCTCAAACTCCTGGGTTCAAGAAATCCTCCTATCTCGGCCTCCTAAAGTAGGAGGATTACAGACATGAGCCACTGTGCCTAGCCACATAAAGAATTTTTGAGGCCAAAAAGTTTGAGAACCCCTAGGTTAGAGAGTACATGCAATAATAGACAATATTCAGTTTGCTTGTTGTTTCCTTAACCAACTTCAGTGCTATTTATCATTTAGCCTAGAAGATCCTGATTCCCTACGTTTCCTAGTTCTCTTGTATTTTCCCAAGACCATAGGCTCCTCTGAGGTCAGATGCCCTTGCACCCCTAACAATTCTTAGTTTCTAGTAAATACATTACCCAGCTACAGTAAAAACATTTGCCAAGTAAATACAGTAGTGTTAATACAATGCTGACATATTTTTGGCATTTAATAAATATTTGTTGAATGAATCAATAAAAGAAAAAAATGTATTCAAAAATTAGGACCTTGATCCTTGAATAATGAAGTCCTGCCTTAGTAAAAGATAATTTTTCTAGCCCTTGGGGTTCCATGCTGTTATAAACTTGAAGCCAGACCCTCATGCCAGTGAAGATTCTTGGTGGTCTGCATCCTTACTAATGTTAGTTACCAAGCTCAGTTGAAGAAAGAAGAGACTCCTCTCCTCTTTCTCTTCAGAGTCTTTTCAACTCAGTCCTAATACTATCACAGTTATTATTATTATTTTTTATAAAAAAGATTGGTTAAGCTGAAAATGGTGAGTTCCCAAAGTGTGAGAGGGGAAAAAGTCTGCCTCAAAACACACATCCCCTCTGGGGAACCTGAAAATCCAGATCACAGGAGAAGGACTTAACCTTACCTAGAGCTGAAATGGATTTAGGGAGCCAAGTAAAATATAAAAATAGAACAAGCAGTGGGAAGAATCCTGTAGGCACTTCTAGTCCCCAGCTTGAGCCCAAGGAAGCCATTACTGGCCTTATCTCACAGGGGTTCTTGGGGAGGGCAGCCAGTGGAATTGGGGAGGGGCCACAGGGTGAAGGAAACTCCTAGTTGAACTTTGTAATAATTTTAACTGAGCATGAATTTTTCTGAGCAGAATCCAGTGGGGAGCAAATGGAAAGTACAGATAGGAGTACAGAAAACACAGCTGATGGTCTGGGCAGGTGGGGAAGGGTGAGGTCTGAGAGCCTAATTGCTTTCTCAGTGGGGAGGCTTATAGCCTGGGGCAAGATCTCAGCCCTGCTGCCACTGAGATCTCAAAGTCTGGAAAACATATTTGAGGGAATAATTGAGGAAAACTTCCGTGGCCTTGTTAGAGATCCAGACATTCAAATACAAGAAGCTCACCTAGGAAATTTATTGCAAAATGGTCATCACCTAGGCACACGGTCATCAGGTAATCCAAAGTTAAGATGAAGGAAAGAATCTTAAGAGCTGTGAGGCAAAAGTACCAGGTAACCTATAAAGGAAAACCTATGAGATTAACAGTATATTTCTCAGCAGAAACCCTATGAGCTAGAAGGAACTGGGGCCCTATCTTTAGCCCCCCTAAACTAAACAATTATCAGTCAAGAATTTTATATACAGTAAAACTAATTTCCATAAATAAAGGAAAGATACAGTCTTCTTCAGACAAATGCTTTGAGAATTCACCACTACCAAGCCAGCACTACAAGAACTGCTAAAAGGAGCTCTAAATCTTGAAACAAATCTTCAAAATATACCAAAATAGAACATCCTTAAAGCATAAAGCTCACAGGACCTATAAAACAATGATACAATAAATAAATAAATAACCACACATGGTAATCAGACAACAAATAGCATGATGAATAGAATGGTATCTCACATCTCAACACCAATGTTGAATGCAAATGCTCCACTTAAAAGATACAGAATGGCAGAATGGATAAGAATTCATCAACCAAGTATCTGCTGCCTTCAGGAGACTCACTTACCACAAAAGGACTCACATAAGGTAAGAGGTGGAAAAAGATATTCCATGCAAATGGACAACAAAACTGAGCAGGAGTAGCTATTCTTATATCAGACTAAACAAACTTTAAATCAATAGCAGTTAAAAAAGACAAAGAGGGGTATTATATAATGATAAAAGGACTTGTCTAGGAAAATATTACAATCCTAAATATATATGCATCTAACACTGGAGTTTCCAAATTTATAAAACAATTACTAATAGACCTAAGAAATGAGACAGCAACACAGTAATAAAGGGGGACTTCAGTACTCCACTGACAGCACTAGATGGGCCATCAAGACAGAAAGTCAACAAAGAAACAATGGATTTGTCATGTTTATATTCTAACCAAATGGGTCATGTGATTCTAATTTGCAGGATAAGGCATATTTTGTACATAAAAAAAGTAACAATGGATTTAAACTATATCCTAGAACAAATGGATTTAACATATTTACAGAACATTCCACCCAATAACTGCAGAATATACATTCTATTCATCAGCATATGGAACATTCTCCAAGACAGAACACATGATAGGCCATAAAACAAATCTCAACAAATTTAAGAACATTAAAGTAATAGCAAGTACTCTCTCACACCATAGTGGAATAAAATTGGAAATAAATTCCAAAAAAGGTTTGATGCAAATACATGGAAATTAAATAACCTGTTCCTGAATGATTGTTGGATAAACAATAAAATCAAGATGAAAATTTAAAAAGTCTTTGAACTGAATCATAATAGTGACATAACCTATCAAATCCTCTGGGATACAGAAAAGGCGATGCTAACAGGAAAGTTCATAGCCTTAAATGTCTACATCAAAAAGTGTGAAGGAGCACAAATAGAAAATCTAAGGACATATTTCAAGGAACTAGAGAAACAAGAACAAAACAAACCCAAATCAAGCATAAGAAATAACCAAGATCAGAACAGAACTAAATGAAATTAAAACAAAAAAAAATACAAAAGAATTATGAAACAAAAAGCTGGTTCTTTGAAAAGATAAATAAAATTGATAGACCATTAGTGATATTAACCAAGAAAAGAAGAGAGAAGATCCAAATAAGCTCAATTAGAAACAAAATAGGAGCTATTACAGCTGATACCACAGAAATACAAAAGGTCATTCAAGGCTGTTATGAGCACCTTTACATGAATAAACTAGAAAACCTAGAGGAGATGGATAAATTTCTGGAAATATACAACCCTCTTAGATTGAGCCAGAAAGAAATAGAAACTCTAAACAGACCAGCAACAAGCAGCAAAATTGAAATGGTACTAAAAAATTGCTAACAAAATAAAAGTCCAGAATCAGAGGGATTCACAGCTGAATTCTATCAGAAATTCAAAGAATTGGTAACAATCTCATTGACACTATTTCACAAGATACAGAAAGAGGGATTCCTCCCTAAATCATTCTATGAAGCCAGTATCACCCTAATACCAAAACCAGGAGAAGACATAACCAAAAAAGAAAACTATAGACCAATATCCCTGTTGAACATGGATGCAAAAGTCTTTAACAAAATACTACACTAGCTAACTGAATCCAACAACATATCAAAAAGATAATCCATCATGATCAGGTGAATTTCATATCAGGGATGCAGGGATGATTTAACACATGCAAGTCAATAAATGCTATACACCACATAAACAGAATTAAAAACAAAAATCACATTCTTATCTCAATAGATGCAGAAAAAGCTTTTGACAAAATCCAGCATTTCTTTATGATGAAAACTCTCAGCAAAATCAGCATACAAGAAACATACCTCAATGTAATAAAAGCGATCTATGACAAACTCACAGCCAACATAATACTAAATGGGGAAAAATTGAAAGCATTCCCTCTGATAGCTGAAACAAGATAAGGATGGCTACTCTCACCATTTCTCTTCAACATAGTACTAGAAGTCCTAGCCAGAGCAATCCGACAAGAGAAAGAAATAAAGGGCATCCAAATCGACAAAGAGGAAGTCATACTGTTGCTGTTTGCTGATGATATGATTGTCTACTTAGAAAACCATAAAGACTCCTCCAGAGAGCTTCTGAAAAACTGGTAAAATAATTCAGCAGTTTCCAGATACAAAATTAATGTATATAAATCAGTAGCTCGCCTATACACCAACAGCGATTAAGCTGAGAATCAAACCAAGAACTCAACCTCTTTTACAATAGCTGCAAAAAACAAAAACACCAAAAAAACTTAGGAATATACCTAACCAAGGAGGTTAAAGAAATCTACAAGGAAAACTACAAAACACTGCTAAAAGAAATGATAGAAGATACAAACAAATGGAAACCCATCCCATGCTCGTGGATGGGCACATTCAATATTGTGAAAATGACCACACTGCCAAAATCAATCTGCAAATTCAATGCAATTCCTACCAAAATAACACCATCATTCTTCACAGAACTAGGAAAAACAATCCTAAACTTCATATGGAACCAAAAAAGAGTCTGCATAGCCAAAGAAAGATTAAGCAAAAATAACAAATCTGGAGACATCACATTACCTGATTTCAAACTATACTATAAGGCCATAGACACCAAAACAACATGGTACTGGTATAAAAATCGTCATGTAGACCAATGGAATAGAATAGAGAACCCAGAAATAAACCCAAATACTTGCAACCAACTGATCTTCAACAAAGCAAACAAACACATAAAGTGAGAGGTCAGGCATGGTGGTTCACCCTGTAATCCCAGCACTTTAGGAGGCCAAGGCAGGGAGATCACTTGAGGCCAGGAGTCTGGCCAACATAGTAAAATCCCATCTTTACAAAACACCAAACCAAAACAAAAAAACAAAAAACATAAAGTGGGGAAAGGGCACCCTATTCAACAAATGGTGCTATGAAAATTGAGAAGCTACATGTAGGAGAACAAAACTGGGTCCTTATCTCTCACCTTATTCAAAAATCAACTCAAGATGGATCAAAGACTTAAATCTAAGACCTGAATCCATAAAATTCTAGAAGATGATACTGGAAAAACTCTTCTAGACATTGGCTTAGGGAAAGACTTTATGACCAAGAACCTGAAAACAAATGCAATGAAAAGAAAGATAAATAGATGAGACTTAAACTAAAAAGCTTCTGCACAGCAAGAGAAATAATAAGCAGAGCAAACAGACAACTCACAGAGTGGGAGAAAATCTTTGCAACAAAGGCCTACTATCCAGGATCTATAAGGAACTCAAATAAATCAGCAAGAAAAAAACCCCAAATAATCCCATCAACAAGTGGTCAAAGGACATGAATACTTAATTTTCAAAAGAAGATATACAAATGGCCAACAAATATATGAAAAAATGCTCAGCATCACTAATGATCAGGGAAATGCAAATGAAAACCTCAATGTGATACCACCTTACTCATGTGAGAATGGCCAAAATAAAAAAATAAAAAAATAATAGATGTTGGTGTGGATGTGGTAAAAAGGGAACACTTTTACACTGCTGGTGGGAATGAAAACTAGTATAACCACTATGGAAAACAGTCTGGAGACTCCTTAAAGAACTAAAAGTAGACCTACCATTTGATCTAGTAATCCCACTACTAGGTATCTACCCAGAGGAAAAGAAATCATTATATGAAAAAGATACATGAACATGCATGTTTATAGCAGCACCATTTACAACTGCAAAAATGTGGAACCAGCCTAAATGCCCATCAACCAACAAGTGGATAAAGACAATCTGGCATATATATACCATGGAATACTACTCAGCCATAAAAAGGATGAAATAATGGCATTCACAGCAACCTGGATTGAGCTGGAGACCATTATTCTAAGTGAAGTAACTCAGGAATGGAAAATCAAACATTGTATGTTCTCATTTATAAGTGGGAGCCAACCTATGAGGATGCAAAGGCATAAGAACGATATATTGGACTCTGGGGACTCAGGGAGAAGGTTAGAAAGGGGGTGAGGGATAAGACTACACATTGAGTACAGTGTACATTGCTCGGGTAATGGGTGCACTAAAATCTCAGAAATCACCACTAAAGAACTTATCCACGTAACCAAATACCACCTGTTCCCCCAAAACTATTGAAATAATAAAAATTTATATATATATAAACATTGAAAAAAGGAGATTGGTTTATATCCTGATGGATATATGTTTTCATCATCTCTTCCTATCATTTTTCTTTTCTCTTACCCTCCCCTCATCTCTGTTATCTCTTTCTTCCTTATCCTACTCTTTTATCCTATTCTTTACCTCTCAAATATTCCTTTATTTTATCTTTCCATTCTTTTGGTATTCTTGTCCTCACAGAGACACTCTGAGACACTGTTTGAACCCTGGTGATGATTCTCATGGTTTGATATACCTGATTTAAAGATGAATAACACTAATAATAAGGGAATGCATTTTCAATTATCTGATACTGAGTGTCCTATAAGCACCTCAATTCAACTATATTCCAAAGATTTTTCTTCTCTTCATTCTTCTCTCTCTGCTATCCTTCTCCCTGTTTTTAAAAACTGTTTTTTGGCATTCATGTAAGTGATAAACTTCTGGTTCACAGTTTAATATCTCCCTCCCTTTTACCCACATCAAATCAGTCTTCCCTATATATGTGTGGTTCCCAGGTAAGGCCCTTTTCGCCTGTACCTTATTAACAGTCTCTTAAATTGTAACTCTGTCCCCAGGTTTTCTCTCTCCAACATGTCCTTACTCTTTGCTTTCACAGTGGACTACTCATTATCTACAGGATAAAGGTGTCTTAAATGCTCACCAGTCACTGGCAGGTGAGTCTTCAGGTCCTTGATTTCTTTTTCTTCGAGTCTGAACCCAGTGTTTTGTAGAACACTCTGTAAGTCATTGACATTAACCTGACCTCCTTAATAGAAAGAAGAAAAAGTAGATAAGGATGTCATAAAATGAAAAATACACACTCTCAACCCCTACTCAGAAATGAAAAGAAGAAAGAAGCTATTTACAGTATCATGTGGGAGTCAGGAACAGAATATGCTTCCAAAATTAAACTTGTTGGAGGTTTATATTGGGGAGAAGTAAAGACTTTGGCATTTCTGATGAATTAGACAGAGATGACAACCAAATCATGTTATTCTGTCAAAAAGCAAGATTTGAAACTTGTTACAGTAATAATAAATTATCTCCCAAATGTAATTGTACATAAAGGAAGAGTACAGTTAATAGGGAAAATTTACTGAAAACTATTGGTGTAGTTTTGATCAGATCACTCTGAAATATGGGGATTTAAAAAGAATCAAAATGTATTTTGGATAAATTAAATGTAAATAGTGAAATCATAGAAAAATGATGAGAACTAAGTATATGTGACTCTTCACGTAAAGGATTTGAAAGTTAATCACAGAAGAAATGACTGGTAAAACTAAATACATAAAAATGAAAAATGGTGATATACCAAAATACAACATAATAGATAAAAAGTAGATTTGTAGTTGCCTAGGTCTGAGAGAGTTGGGGAGTATAAGTAGTGACTACTAATGGGTATTGAGTTTCTTTTTGCAGTGCTGAAATATCCTAAAACTGATTGTGGTGATCACACAACTCTGTTAGTATACTAAAACCCACTGAATTATACACTTTAAGTGGGTGAATTGTATGGTATATGAACTATATCTCAATAAAGCTGTTGTAAAAATACAATAAAATTAAATGCAGATAACCAATATTTACAATAGATATGACAATGTGCTAATATTTAATCTATAAAGAGGTCATTCAAATTAATAAAAACAATGTATGGATTCTAATAGATTAAAAAATATAATGATATAAAAACATTTTCTCTTTTGAAAACACTTTTTAATTTATTAACTTTTTTTTTTTTTTTTCTGAGATGAAGTCTCACTCTGTCACCCAAGCTGGAGTTTAATGGTGCGATTGTGGCTCACTGCAACCTTTGCCTCTGGGTTCCGGCGATTCTGCTGCCTCAGCCTCCTGAGTAGCTGGAACTACAGGCGCATGCCATCACACATGCCACCACACCTGGCTAATTTTTGTATTTTTAGTAGAGACGGCGTTTCGCTAGAGGCTGGTCTTGAACTCCTGACCCGTGATCTACCTGCCTCGGCTTCCCAAAGTGCTGGGATTAAAGGCATGAACCACCGCGCCTGGTTTAAATTTTGTTCTTGCTCTGTCTTATGGTGCTGATCAAAATTTTCTATAAGTAATTTTATGTATAATTTTGTTCTCTAAGTAGCTTATAAACTCTTTGAAAGTAAGAACTATTGGCTGGGTGTGGTGGCTTATGCCGGTAATCCCAGCACTTTGGAAGGCCAAGGCAGGCAGATCACCTGAGGTTGGGAGTTCTAGACCAGGCTGACCAACATGGAGAAAACTGTCCCTACTAAAAATGCAAAATGTGCCATGGTGGCACACGCCTGTAATCCCAGCTGCTTGGGAGGATGATGCAGCAGGATCGTTTGAACCTGGGAGGTGGAGGTTGTTGTGAGCCAAGATCAAGCCATTGTACTTTACCTGGGCAACAAGAGTGAAACTCCATCTCAAAAAAAAAAAAAAAAAAAAAAGTAAGAATTATCTTCTACTTTTTGCAGCCCCTCCCCCATCACACTTCTAACACTATGCCAGTCATCAATTCCAAGCTAATATTTGATGAATGAAAAAATCCTCAAAATAAACTTTGTTTTCCATTAAAGAGTAAACAACTGCTATCCTTGTGAGAATTTCATAATTTAAATATAAAACAATTGATACGGTTTGGCTGTGTCCCCACTCAAATCTCCTGTTGAATTCCCATTACTGTGGGGGGAACCTGGTGGGAAGTAACTGAATCATGGTGCCAGGTTTTTCTCATGCTGTTCTTGTGATAGTGAATAAGACTCACAAGATCTGATGGTTTTATAAGGGGCAGTTTCCCTGTACAAGCTCTCTCTCTTTGCCTGCCACCATCCATGTAAGATGTGACTTGCTCCTCCTTGCCTTCCAACATGATTGTGAAGCCTCCCGAGCCATGTGGAACTATAAGTCCACTAAGCCTCTTTCTTTTCTAAATTGCCCAGTCTCAGATATATCTTTATCAGCATCATGAAAATGGACTAATACAACAAAATAAAGCTGATTTAAAAATTGTTTTTATTTTAATATATTTTTTGAGACAGGGTCTGACTCTGCAATCCAGGCTCACTACAGCCTCAAACTCCTGGGCTCAAGTTATTCTCCTGCCTCAGCCTCCTGAGTAGCTGGAACCACAGGCATGTTTCACCAATATAAAAACATTTTATTAGATTCAATTTTTTCACCCACCAAATTAACAAGAATAAAATATATGAAAATAATATACTGTGGTTAGGGCATGATGTTAATACTATGTATGGGGATGCAAATTTCTGCAGGAAGAATATGTCCAAAGAAAATGACTTTAAAGTTGGATCAAAATTTAAGTATGAAGATCAGAGACATATAAGAGAAAAACACTAAATAAATGTTCAACAAGAGAATAATGATTAAGTAAATTACAATATAACTAGATGATTTAGTCATTAAAATGATGTTTACAAAGAAATTTTAAATAACATGGTGAAATTATTACACTAAAATTTTGGGATTGAATGCAGGATACATAACATTTCCAGTAAGAGTTTAATTAATAATACACATAAATGCACAGAAAAAGATCAGAGATATCTATAATAGAAAAGGTGATATTACTTGAGATTGTGGGTAATTACATTTTTTTCTGTATGCTACTGTATATTCCAGATTATTCTTAAATGCCCAGTAGCTAGTAGACACTTGAATATTTGTTGAATAAAATCCATAATTTTCTGTTTGTTTATGTAATTAGAAAAAAAATTAGAATAATATCAAATGTTATTGTCTTTATCCTTTTTCTCACTTACCTCTGAAGGATTTCACACTATCCAATAATTCCTTCTTAAACACTTTTTTATCAGCTGTAGGATAAAACATGATTAATAATGTTTCCAGAGATTCATAAAAATTAAAATATATACTTATAGGTAGGGAAAGCTTAGAAATTTGTTAGAATTCAATCTCAATGAAATGAAAGATGCTTGGAAAACTTAGTGTAGTGAACCTATCCACTGGATAGAATACAAACTATTGTTAGCAGTGCCCTACTATGCTGAACTACATATAGCCTTTTCTTTCTTGTTTGCTTCCCCCTAATTTACCTTTGTCTTTTCTTTCTTCACCTTTTCTACACCTTCTGCTCTTACCTTTTTTCAATTTATACCTTAAGTCTTATATTTCTCCTAGGGGGACCAAAGAAATTGTCTTATGATAGAACTTTTAACTGAAGAGGTTCCTGTTTCCTAAACCAACATAATAATAACAGGATTTTTAGAAATGCTGGGACTGGGACTTTTAAAAAATATTTTTAATTGACACAACCGTTTCAAATACTAGACTTTCTAATACAAAACATTGAAACCAACCTCTTTGATGTTTTCAGGAGGGTAAGTACTTGGGGAAACAAGCATGGTCCCGGCTCTCTCAGACTTTAGATAGTACCATGCAGACAATGATCTTCAATAAGTGTTGAATGAATATATTTTTAGACATCAGTGAAGCAGAACACATGTAAATGCTTACCAGAAACTGGCAGAGTTTTCAGCAGCTTTTTGTGCTCCTTATTTGTGATCTCTATTCCCATGTTTTCCACGGTATTTTTCACATCCCCAGCAGGAATCTTCTCTCCTTTAAAGGGAGAGAAATAGTCATAGGTGAGAATATAAAAATTATGTCATATTTTATATTATAATATTATAATTATGCATTAGTCCATTTTCATGCTGCTGATAAAGACATACCTGAGATTGGGAAGAAAAAGAGGTTTAATTGGACTTACAGTTCCACATGGCTGGGGAGGCCTCAGAATCATGGTGGGAGGCAACAGGCACTTGTTACATGGTGGTGGCAAGAGAAAATGAGGAAGAAGCAAAAGCAAAAATCCCTGATAAACCCGTCTCATCTTCTGAGACTTATTCACTGTCATGAGAATATCATGGGAAAGACTGGCCCCTATGATTCAATTACCACCCCCTGGTTCCCTCCCACAACATGTGGGAATTCTGAGAGATACAATTCAAGTTGAGGTTTGGGTAGGGATACAGCCAAACTATATCAAATTATGTACAACATTATATGTAATTATAATTAACATAATAGATGTAATTATGATTATATAACATTATAACTACATATAATATAATGCTATGTAACATACATATATACCTGTGTTTGTATATATAACTAGTGGAAATGTTGTGTTTCCTGCATTTAATCCATACATATATACATTATATATATATACATTGTATATATACACACATAATATACGTATATATGTATATATATACACATCATATATATGTATATATGTATATATATACACATAACATATATATAATATATGTATATGCATACATAATATATGTATATATATGTATATACATACATAATATATGTATATAGATATGTATACACACACACACACACACACACACACACACACACACACACACATATATATAGTCCTCAGCTGCTGGGGGAAGAGCAAAGCACAAAAAAGCTTGCTTAGCTATTTATTTATTTATTTATTTTCAGACAAGTTCTCACTCTGCCATCCTGGCTGGAATGCAGTGGCACGATCATGGCTCACTGCAGCCTTGACCTCCTGGGCTTAAGCAATCCTCCCGCCTCAGCCCCTCAGAGTAGCTGGGACTACAGGCATGCGACAGCATATGGGGTTAATTTTCTGTACTTTTTTAAGAGATAGGATCTTCCTACGTTGCCCAGGCTGGTCTTGAACTCCTGGGCTCAAGCAATCTGCCTGGCTAAGCCTCCCAAAGTGCTAGGGTTGCAGGCGTAAGCCACTGCACCAGCCATTGTTCAGCCATTTAGAGTTAAGGAGAGGAGTCAGAAATTCTTCTTTTAAGCTAAGTAAAATAAAATCTCTTACAATGATGAAACAATATAATAAGTAAAATAGAAATTGTACCGTTTTTCAATAATTTGGGATCTGTTTCATGGTTAATATAAATAATTTGACTACTACAAGAACACCTCTATTTTAAATTTTCTTTTTCTTCTTCTTTTAAGTCCTCCCTATCCCCTTCCCTCTTGTTTTTTTGCCTGAATTATGGGGTAAGTTAAAAATGACAATAAAACCTGACTCCCTGTAATAGATTTCACCTCAAGTGAATTTACATTTATATAATTACATTGTAAACTTGGGAAGGCAGGGATCATGTCTTTCTCCCAAAATCTAGCATAATGCCTGGCACATAGCCAACAATCAACTAAATGTAGAATGAGTTACTTAATTGCTTGAACATCAGTAAAGCAAAACACATTACTGATTGATTGAAACCTCAGATAGTTCATTTACTTGATCATTACTGAGTGTTTACTATGTGAAGAAAACAAAATTTTTGAAGGGGTAAAACTGACATTTAAACTACTCAATATATAAAACATAATTAGGCCAGGCGCAGTGGCTCATGCCTGTAATCCCACCACTTTGGGAGGCTGAGGTGGGCAGATCACTTGAGGTCAGGAGTTTGAGACTAGCCTGGCCAACATGGTAAAACCCTGGCTCCACTAAAAATACAAAAATTAGCTGGGTGTGGTGGCATGTGCTTGTAATTCCAGCTACTCAGGAGGCTGAGGAAGGAGAATCACTTGAACCTGGGAGGCAAAGGTTACTGTGAGCAGAGGCTGGGCCACTGCACACCAGGCTGGGTGATGGCATGAGAATCTGTCTCAAAAAAATAAAAATCATAATTAACAAGCAAGACTATGACTTTTTTGGCAAATATTATTGCAACGTTTGCTAAAATTGATCATATTTTAAGACAAAAATTTAAATATCAATTAATTACTCAAAGGCACAAAGTATATCAGTTATACTCTAATTATAATTTAAAATCAACCACAGAAAGAGATTTAAGAAATCCTCTCTACTCAGAAATTATAAATAAAATACTATAAATAACTGCTGAGTTAAAGAAGTTGAAACTGAGATTACAAACTACTTAGAAATTATGAACACAACTTCTGTTTCCAACAAAACAATAGAGTAGGACATCCTACTTGCTACAAATATCTAAAATGGACTTTAAAAATGACAAAATAATTGTAGATGCATGGCTGAGTTTGTAGGTAAGAAAGAGAAATTTTTGGTTTCAGGAGATGGAGAGGGGTTTAAGAGTCAGTTTGCTATGTACTCAATTTTCTCTCTTTCTTTCTTTCTTTTTTTTTCTTAAACTTTCCTCTGGTGCTAAGATATGTACTCAATCTGATGTGGAGATAACCCTGGTGGATTATCTGACCAGATCTGGGAACAGCTTTGGTTTTAATGACCAAGCAGGAGGAGGGAGATAAGTCCTTGGGCACATGATAGGGACACAGATTTGAAACACTCCATTATTTAAACTCCATTAAAGAGGCTGGGTGTGGTGGCTCACATCTGTAATCCCAGCCCATTGGGAGGCTGAGGCAGGTGGATCACCTGAAGCCAGGAGTTCAAGACTAGCCTGGCCAACACTGTGAAAACCTGTCTCTACTAAAGAAAAAAAATTGGGTGTGGTGGTACATGCCTGTAATCTCAGCTACTTGGGCGCCCGAGGCACAAGAATCACTTGAACTAAGGAGGTAGAGGTCAAAGTGAGCTGAGATCACGCCACTGCACTCCAGCCTGGTGACACAATGAGACACTGCCTCAAATAAATAAATAAATAAAATTAAATAAAACCCACTAAAGAGAAAGAAAGGGCATGTATAGAACCATAAGAATAAGAAATCGAGGAAAAGAACTGGCTAATGTGCGAAAGATCTAAAACAATATCTAGAAATAAATAGTTGTTATTGGCATTTTTTTTTTTGAGATGGAGTCTTGCTCTGTCACCCAGGCCGGAGCGCAGTGGTGTGATCTTGGCTCACTGCAACCTCTGCCTCCCAGGTTCAAGTGATTCTCCTGTCTTAGCCTTCTGAGTAGCTGGGATTACAGGCACCTACCACCATGCCCAGCTAATTTTTGTATTTTTAGTAGAGACAGAGTTTCACCATGTTGGTCAGGCTAGTCTTGAACTGCTGACCTCGTGATCCACCTGCCTCGGCCTCTCAAAGTGCTGGGATTATAGGCATGAGCCACGGTGCCCGGATGTGTTTTTGGCATTTTCAATAAACAGTGTGAGATGGAGTTGGAAAGACAATTAGTGAAGTGGAAGAGAGATTTGAGAAATTCTAAAAATTAGGACAAAGATATAAAAAGTGGAAACTATGGAAAAAAGAAAGAGAGAATAAGGTCCATCATATACATAATGGGAGTTTCCAAAAGTAAAAGAAAAAGAGAAGAGGAAATATTTGAAGCATAAAAGCTGAGAATTTTCAATAATTGAAGAAAGGCATGAATTTTTAGTTTCAGAAATCACAAGTCTTGAGCAGAAAAAATGAAAAGAAGTCTAACTTGGAGACATTATAATGAAAACTTCAAAAACAGAGATAACATAGCTCAGAGATAGTATGACTGTCTCCCAGAGATGGGCTGTTAGAACTTTGTTTCTCCTTATTTTGTGGAGAGGCTGAGAAAGTATATCTTCATTTATGTGAAGAATAGTTGCATCTTATTAGGTAAAAACAGAGTTACTTTGTTGATAAATAGAAGTTCAAATATATGTCAAAGGATTGTAGCTGAGTAGCTGAAAGAGTATTCTTCCAGCTACTTAGTTATTGTCTCTCAGCTCCAATCCTACCCTTCTATGCTTAGCTTTATGATACTGAGACTCTGTAAACTATGTTTCTGGCTCCATGTTAAATTCTGCCAACAGGAAGTGCTAGAGGGAGTCTGAAAGGCCGGAAGATGAAGTTCCTTCCTGCAGTAGTGGTTGAATCCAGTTTTCAGTTTTTCAACCTTGTGGAACCAGCTTTATTACACTCTCCTTAGGGACAGACACTAGCATTAGTTTCTAGAGTTCTAAGATAAAATGACAATCTACAAGTCTAGATTCAGCGAAACTATGATTCAAAGATGAATGTAAAATAAACATACTTGTAGACAAAGGCTGGCTTTTGTTGATATCACTAAGCAGGATGAGCCCCAAAAGGACTAGGAAGTTGAAAAGCATCAGTGAGTAAGGAAAGCTTTAAGTGTATTTACATCTTGCAGAAGATCGGCTTTAAGTTACTCTGCTCTTGCTTATTATATACTCAGTTGACAAAACCCCATTCCTGGTTAAATGCAAGTCTCTACTACTCTGTACCTGCAGCTGTTTAGCTAATTAGAGCTAAAGGAAGTATGCTGACTGCCCTCACTTTACATTGATGATCATGAACTTCGAGTGGGTCTTTAATGTCCCGGGGCAATCATACTATACTTTGCTGGTTCCTTAATTTTCCTACTCTTCTTTGTGACTGCTTCACGCCTTCTTTCCTCTTTTCAAACCAGTTTCCTCTTCTTTCTTGCACCACTACACCTGGCTAATGTTTGTATTTTTAGTAGAGTTGGGGTTTTACCACATTGGCCAGGCTGGTCTCTAACTCCTGACCTCAGGTAATCTGCCTGCCTTGGCCTCCCAAAGTGCTGGGATTACAGATGTAAGCCACCGTGCCCAGACTCCCTATTATTTTTTTACTTGGTTACTCAGCTTCAGCTACCTGACCTTCTTGTTCTTTGAATACACCAGGCATGCTCCTGCCTTTGGTCCTTTGTCTTTAATTAAAAAAAGAAGCCTCTTGCCACCATTTTAACCACTTTATTTATCCCCTTATTCCACTTTGCCCTCTTTTGTAGTGAAACACCTTAGATATTCACAGAGTTTCTAAATCCTATGTTCCTATTATTTCAAACTCATTCCACTTAGGCTTCTTTCCATCCTCACTTCCTGAATTTTCTCTTTTGGATAGCACCAGTGACCTCCATCTGGCTATATGCAACCGTCAGTTCTCGGTTCTCATGTTACTTGGCCTATCAGCAGCATTTGACTGCTGATTTGCCCTCTTGTCTGGTAACTGTAGCAGATGCTATAGATGCCCTGCTCATATCCCCTCATATCAATATATGCTTGTCCACTTCCCTTACTAGTACCTCTTTGTCTGAGGGATTTCTTCAGCTGCCAGAGTTCACTCTGCCTATGCTCAGATGGCTAGAAATGCCAGCAGAGTAATACTGCTTTCCCCTCCCCTAAGCAGTTCTTAATCAATGACTGATATGAGTTGGTGTGAAAATAATCTGGTTCTATAACCCCTCCCTTGAGGCCATGTCATTTACCAGATGTTATTTCCCAGTGCGATTAAGCTCCAGTTACCTGCTATGGTAACTTGTTTGATAAACACTTAATTGGCTGTTTTTATCTATGTCTCATTTCTCTGCTTCCCTGAGCTCACTACCCAAGCAAACTACCTGTATACGTAATCCTCGTTTCAGGGTTTATTTTCTAGGGATACCCAACTTGATTTAATATTCCTCATCTGGTTTTCAGGGCACTATATTATCTTGGTTTTCCACCTACATCACTGGCTATTCCTCATCTTCTTTGCTTTAGGACCTCTTAATATTGAAGCACTCCAGGTTTCATTCTGTAGTCCTCTTCTCTTCTTCACTTATACTCATTCCCTGAGTGAATTCATTCAATCTCATGGCTTTAAATACCATCTATATGCCTATGACTTTCAATTTTATATTTTTTACCCAAGATGTATTTCTTGAATTTGAGTCTGTTTAGTAAGTTTGTACTTGACATCTGCATTTGGAGGTCTATTAGTTATCTCAAAATGTCCCGAATTGGATTCCTAATTTCTTCCACCCAAACTTGTACTACTGGTAACTTTTTTTCATCTCAGTTAATGGCAAGACTATCCTTTTAGTTAGTTGTTCAAGACAAAAATGTTAGAATCATTCTTTACTTCTCCCTTTATCTGGTACTTTGTATCTAATCCACTAGAAAATTCTTTTGATCTTTAAAAAATATGTCTGGAGGGCCAGGCATGGTGGCTCACGCCTGTAATCCTAGCACTTTGGGAGGCCGAGGTGGGCGGGTCACCTGAGGTCAGAAGTTCAAGACCAGCCTGACCAACATGGTGAAACCCCGTCTCTAAAACGAAAATTAAAATATAAAATAAATAAATAAATTTAAAAATGTCCAGAATCCAGCCATTGCCTTCTACCGTGGCTGTGTCACCAGCAACCCTAACATTGATTACTCTAAAGGCCCTCTAAATGGTTTCCCTGTTTTTTTATCTTCTCTTCTCGATTCTCTCCTCTCCTTCCCTTCTATACGTAGCTTTATGATACTGAGCTTGAGACTCTGTAAACTGTTTCTGGCTCCATGTTAAATTCTGCCAACAGGGAGTGCTAGAGGGATTCTGAAAAGCTGGAAAATGAAGTTCCCTTCCCCTCCCCTCCCCTCCCTCCTCGTCTCCCCTCCTTCCGTCTCCTGCACTGTGTGCCACCCCCAGCTAACTTTTATATTTTTAGTAGAGACGGGGTTTTGCCATGTTGGCCAGGCTGGTCTTGAACTCCTCGCCTCAGGCAATGCACTCACCTCAGCCTCCTAAAGTGCTGGGATTTCAGGCATGAGCCATCATGCCCAGCCAAATGGTTTCCCTATTTCTACTGTTGATTCCTTCATTCCAGCCCACCCCCAGTCTATGCTCAACACAAATCTGGAAAGATCTGATTAAAACCTAGGTCAGATCATATTACACCTTGGTTTTAAACCCTAAATAGCTTTCTGTTTACCTCAGAAAATAAGCCCGTCCTTTCAGGGCTTTCAGAAATATGTAATGTATCCATTACTTTTCTTATCCCCTATTACTTTTTTTTTTTTTTTTTTTTTGAGACAGAGTATGGTTCTGTCACTCAGGCTGGAATGCAATGGGCTGATCTTAGCTCACTGCAACCTCTGCTTCCTGGGTTCAAGTGATTTTCCTGCTTCAGCCTCCTGAGTAGTTGGGACTACAGGCATGTACCACTACGGTTGGCTAATGTTTGTATTTTTAGTAGAGATGGGATTTCACCATGTTGGCCAGGCTGGTCTCGAACTCCTGACCTCAGGTGATCTGCCCGCCTTGGCCTCCCAAAGTGCTGGGATTACAGCATGCCCGGACTCCCTATTACTTTTTTACTTAGTTACTCAGCTTCAGTTACCTGACCTTCTTCTTGTTCTTTGAATACACCAGACATGCTCCTGCCTTTGGTCCTTTGTCCTTATCCTCTCTGCCGGCAAAACTTTTTGTCTAGACATCCCCAAAAAACCCTCATCTCTTTCAAGTGTTTGCTCAAATGTTACCTTTTCAAGGAGGCCTGATTACCAATTTAAAAAATATGCCTGACTCTTTCCCCAACACATGCTGCTTTCCCAACCTCCTATATCTACTTCTCATTTATTTCCATAGCATATATCACTTTCTAACATATTATATAATGTACTTATGTTTAATGTTTATTGTTTATTTCTCCTGCCAGAATGTAAGCTCTATGGGGCAGTGACCTTTGTACTGTTTACTGATATAGCTACATGCTTAGAACAATGCCTGGCATGTGATAAATCCTCTATAAATACTTGTTAAATGAGTGGAAGAAATATTATTGTGTTAAAAATATACTTCCATATAAAGCTTTAAGATCACACAATGTAGTATTTACTGTAACATCTCACTCACCTGTAACATTTTTAACTTCATCCATCATCACGTTCAAATCAATCTTCCCATTATCTTTAAGATAAAAAACATCAAAAAGATTTATGAAAAATTATATAAGGTCCTTGCATTTTTAAATAGAAACCCAAAAGTCAATTATTCAAAAACATTTCCCTAGAAATTTATTTTTCCAAGTCCAATGCTCATGAATTTAATTAATATAGCTACTACTATTTACCCTACAAACAATCAAAATCTGTATTTCACAATGCGATAGTAAAGTTTAAAGCATTCTTCTTTTCTTCAGGACAATCTATTATCTAGTAAGTTAGTCTTTTCAGGGGTTGGAAATTTGAGAAAAAATTTCATTTAAAAATGGCATTTCCATTTTTGTCAATGCTGACTTGACTTTAGGCTTATGATCACTTTGGCACTAAGTTATCCACTAAAAGATTAGAGTGTTGGTATCCATGTCTGGTTGCTCTTAGGTTGCCAACATGATAAGTATCATGCTGATATACCCAGTTAAAGTCCATTTGTGATGACAAAACTTTTATTTTGTTGTGACCATTCTCAATTAAAATATATTTTCATAGATCATGTACTTAATTTCTTTGATCAGTATTTCTCAAATTAAAGTCTGAAGTCACTGGAAGTCAAGTGGATAAATGTTAAGCAGTTTGTAAGATTGCAAATTTGAGAAACACTGGATAGGGAGGCTAAGCTAGTAGTTGAGAGACATTATTACTCTTATAGGCAAGTTCAGTTTGGAACCTTAAAGCTGCTGAAGGACATGCTGATTTTTTACTTATGACTTGGTCAAGGGTGTCAATTCATCACTGCTCAAATATGTTTTCACTGTTGTATTATTTGTAATATTCCTAAGACTATAAGTTTATCTGAAGACAGGATACCAAGAATCACTTTGCATTCTTACTATCACCTAGGCATTAGTGTAATGGTTTGCACAAGATTGATGCTCCATAAATATTTACTAAATAATCGTTTTAGCAAAATGCAAACATATTATAAAGAATGAATTAGCTTTAAAATTATTATATTCCAGGTTCTTAGATACAGAATTTATCTTTGTTCTTTTAAAATATTGCTTATGACAATCTTTTGCTGGTATTCTTTTTTCTCTTTTTGAGATAGGGACTCACTCTGTTGCGTAGGCTGGACAATCCACCTGCCTCACTCTCCCAAGTAGCTAGGACTAAAGGCACATACCACCATCCCTGGATAATTTTTTTTTTTTTTTGAGACAGAGTGTCATTCTATTGCCTAGGCTGGAGTGTAGTGGCACGATCTTGGCTCACCGCAACCTCCACCTCTTGGGTTCAAGCAATTTTCCTGCCTCAGCCTCCTGAGTAGCTGGATTATGGGTGTGCACTACCATGCTCAGTTAATTTTTGTAATTTTAGTAGAATTGGGGTTTCACTCTGTTGCCCAGGTTGGTCTCAAACTCCTGGCCTCATGCGATCCATCTGCCTTGGCCTCCCAAAGTGCTGGGATTACAGGCGTGAACCACTGTGCCCAGCCGTTCCCGGACAACTAAAAGAAATACTTTTTAGAGATAAGGCCTTGCTATGTTGCCTAGGCTGGTTTTGAAGTCCTAGCCTCAAGAGATCCTCTTGCCTCAGCCACCCAAAGTGCTGGGATTACAGAGGTGAGCCACTGCACCTGGCCTGGTATTATTTTACAGTTTTATAATACCTTATTAATATGGTTACTATTATAACTTTTAAATAGGACAAGGAAGAAGTTTTTTTTGATAAAAGTCTGCCTGTAAATGACATGCCGCCACACCCTTCACTTTCTGTGTTTCCAATTAGCTCTACTGATATTGTTTCAGGCCCATTAGGTTCTGAAACAATATTCTATCCTATCTCAGATGATTAAACAGATGTACAAGATATTCTACAAGAATGATATTAAGGGCCTCACACTTTAAATCACTGTGCTGGTGATGTTCTAAGATACTAGGACAATGGGGTAACTGCAAATATCTACATTTATTGCATTGGTAGGTTGAAAGGGCTACAGAAGAGATTTAAAAACAAAAGAAAAAGTCACTTTTTGAAAACTGCTTGCTCATTAAGGTAAAGGTACCATGGGCTTAGAACAGTGCCTGATGCATAATAGGCATTAAAGTCAATGGACTCAAAGAATAAAAGGTACTACTGATTTAGAAAAGCACACACAGTATTCACTGACTTGGGTTAATTTTATATTTTTACTATTTCCTCTAGGGAGCAGTAGTCCCCCAAAATTTTCTGATGAAATTTTTTCAGTTCCACTAGCATAAGACCATCTAAAATATGCCAAGTTTAATGAATTTCATTTGTAACATTACTATATACCTTTTAAAATTTGTTAATTCAATTAGCTCATGGAAGTATAGCATCGTGGTTAAGAGACAGTTTCTGAAGGCTGATTGCCTAGGTTCTTTTCCTGGCTCCATCATTTACTAGCTTTCTGTCTTTGGGCAAGTGACTTTTCTGTGCCTTAGCTTCCTTATATGTAGAATGGGGATAAAAACAGAACCTACCTTTTAGGGTTGTTTGCAAGATTAAATAAGTTGATACATGAAAGTGCTTAGCATAGTGCCTTGCATGTGTCAGGACCCTACGGTGTTGGTTATGGCTATTTAATGCTGGATTAGCAGTAGGGACTAAAAGATTAATGTCCTGTGTATTTTTGTTAAATCTTGGCATTTCCTGTGGTGTTACATAGTGAGTTGACACTTGCTATTTATGTTGGCAGTATTCTTGGTGATTCTTCCCACACGGTAGCCATTGGGTTCAGTTTGGTAGCTGCAGTGAAGGCCTTATTCTTTCATTTCTTTTCATATATATCCTATTTTCAATCATTTCAGCCCCTTCAATCATTCCAGCCCCACTACTAGCCTTATGCTCAAAGGTTTACTAAGGGGTACACTGATGTTCAAACACTCACCATCAACTGGTAGGTTGTCCTTCAGTGACTGGATTTCTTTCTCCTTGAGATCAATTCCTGTGCTTTTCAGGAACATTTCCATCTTATCTGAAGACACCTTTGTTCCTTAAGAAATAAGGGGATGAATGCAAGAAAATTTATAATGATATAAAGAGTGGAGATTTTTTGCTCATATCTAGGCATCAATACTATTCACAGAATGAAGGGCAAAGAAAAATTAAACTATTCAAGTAAACATGGTTTTTGGTATATAAGTCAGGAATTTCTAAACCCCTAGCTGTGGGATTCTGTTATGGCTTTTAGCAGAACTAAACATTAAAATTAACCTTTATAAATGTGTCTGCATCATAAGATTTAAAACTTGCTAAAATAATGGAGAAAAATAAATAATTGAGTAAAGTTCATGGGTTTACTCCATCATAATCCCCTGGAAATATTTTTAAAATTTTTATATTTTAATTGACATATAATAATTGCATATTTTAAAGGGTACAATGTGATGTGTTGATACATGTAAACATTGTGGAATAATCAAATCAGTGTAATTAGTATATCTATCACCTCAAATATTTATCATTTCTTTATGGTGAGAACATTAAAATCCTTTCTTGTAGCCTGAAAAACACAACACATTATCATTAATTATAGCCATCTTGCTCTGCAATAGAACACCAGAACTTATTTTTCCTAACACTAACTTTGTATCTGTTGACCAATATCTTCTGGGACAGTTTCTTTTCACCTTTTCTGTTTATTTGTTCACTTAAAGTTCTGGGATACATATGCAGAACGTGCAGGTTGGTTACATAGGTATACATGTGTCATGGTGGTTTGCTGTACCTATCAACCGGTCATCTAGGTTTTAAGCCCCACATGCATTAGCTATTTGTTCTAATGCTCTCCCTCTCCTTGCTGCCTAGCTCTAAACAGGCCCCAGTGTGTGATGTTCCCTTCCCTGTGTCCACATGTTCTCATTGTTCAACTCCCACTTAGGAGGGAGAACATGTGGTGTTTGGTTTTCTGTTCCTGTGTCAGTTTGCTGAGAATGATGGTTTCCAGCTTCATCCATGTCCCTGCAAAGGACATGAACTCATTCTTTTTTATGGTTGCATAGTATTCCATGGTTTATATGTGCCACATTTTCTTTATCCAGTCTATCATTGATGGGCATTTTGGTAAATAATTTCATTATTTATGAAATAATAAAATTGAGCAGGTTGTTCAATTTCCATGAAGTTGTGCAGTTTTGAGTGAGTTTCTTAATCCTGAGTTTTAATTTGATTGCACTGTGGTCTGAGAGACTGTTATGATTTCTGTTCATTTGCATTTGCTGAGAAGTGTTTTACTTCCAATTATGTGGTTGATTTTAGAATAAGCACCATGTGGCACTGAGAAGAATGTATATTTTGTTGATTCTGGGGAGTTCTGTAGCTACCTATTAGGTCTGCTTGGTCCAGAGCTGAGTTCAAGTCCCAAATATCCTTGTTAATTTTCTGTATTGTTGATCTGTCTAATATTGATGCTGGGGTATTAAAATCTTCTACTACTATTGCGTGGGAGTCTAAGTCTCTTTGTAGGTCTCTAAGAACTTGTTTTATGATTCTGGGTGTTCCTGTATTGGGTGCATATATATTTAGGATAGTTAGCTCTTTTTGTTGCATTGATCCCTTTACCATTATGTAATGCCTTTCTTTGTCTCTTTTGATCATTATTGGTTTAAAGTCTGTTTTATCAGAGACTAAGACTGCAACCCCTGATTTTTTTTGCTTGCCATTTGCTTGGAAGATATTCCTTCATCCCTTTATTTTGAGCCTATGTGTGTCTTTGCATGTGAGATAGGTCTCCTGAATACAGTACACTGATGGGTCTTGACTCTATCCAATTTGCCCATCTGTGTGTCTTAATTGGGGCATTTAGCTCATTTACATTTAAGGTTAATATTGTTATGTGTGAATTTGATCCTGTCATCATGATGCTAGCTGGTTATTTTGCACTTTAGTTGATGTAGTTTTTTCATGATGTCATTGGTCTTTATATTTGGTATTTTTTTTTGCAGTGGCTGGACCAGTTTTTCCTTTCCATATTTAGTGCTTTCTTTAGGAGCTCTTGTAAGGCAGGCCTGGTGATGACAAAATCCCTCAGCATCTGCTTGTCTGGATTTTATTTCTCCTTCGCTTATGAAGCTTAGTTTGGCTGAATATGAAATTCCGGGTTGAAAATTCTTTTCTTTAGGAGTGAATATTGGTCCCTCCTCTCTTCTGGCTTGTAGGGTTTTTGCAGAGAGATCTGCTGTTAGTCTGATGGGCTTCCCTTTATAGGTAACCTGGCCTTTTTCTCTGGCTGCCCTTAACATTTTTTCCTTGGTTTCAACCTTGGAGAATCTGATGATTATGTGTCTTGGGGTTGCTCTTCTTGAGGAGTATCTTTGTGGTGTTCTCTGTATTTTCTGAATTTGAATGTTGGCCTGTCTTGCTAGGTTGGGGAAGTTCTCCTGGATAATATCTTGAAATGTGTTTTCCAACTTGGTTCCTTTCTCCCCATCACTTTCAGGTATACCAGTCAATCATAGGTTTGGTCTTTTCATATAGTCTCAATTTCTTAGAGGCTTTGTTCATTCCTTTTCATTCTTTTTTTCTCTAATCTTGTCTTCACACCTTATTTCAGTAAGTTGATCTTTAATCTCTGATACCCTTTCTTCTGCTTGATTGATTCAGCTATTGATAACTTGTGTACGCTTCACCAAGTTTTTATGCTGTGTTTTTCAGCTCCATCAGGTCATTTATGTTCTTCTCTAAACTGGTTATTCTAGTTAGCAGTTCCTGTAACCTTTTATCAAGGTTCTTTGCTTCCTTGCTTTGGGTTAGAACATGATCCTTTAGCTTGGAGGAGTTTGTTATTACCTACCTTCTGAAGCCTACTTCTGTCAATTTGTCAATTTCATTCTCCATCCAGTTTTGTTCCCTTGCTGGAGAGGAGTTGTGATCATTTGGAGGAGAAGAGGCATTCCGGTTTTCGGAATTTTCAGTGTTTTTGTACTGGTTTCTCCTCATCTTTGTGGATTTATCTACCTTTGATCTTTGAGGCTGATGACCTTTGGATGGGGTTTTTGTGTGTGGGTCTTTTATGTTGATGTTGTTGTTTTCTATTTGTTAGTTTTTCTTCTAATAGTCAGGCCCTTCTTCTGCAGGTCTGCTGAAGTTTGCTGGAGGTCCTCTCCAGATCCTGTTTGCCTGGGTATCACCAGTAGAGGCTGCAGAACAGCAAAGATTGCTGTCTGCTCCTTCCTCTGGAAGCTTTATCCCAGACGGGCACCGGCCTGATACCAGCTGGAGTTCTCTTGTATGAGGTATCTGCCGACCCCTGTTGGGAGATTTCTCCCAGTCAGGAGGCACAGGGTGAGGGACCCATTTGAGGAGGCAGTCTCTCCCTTAGCAGAGCTCCTGCGCTGTGCTAGGAGAATCTCTCTTGTCAGATCAGCTGCTCTCTTCAGAGCCAGCAGGCAGGAACGATTAAATCCACTGAAGCTGTGCCCACAGTTGTCCCCTTCCCCCAGGTGCTCTGTCCCAGGGATATGGTGGTTTTGTCTGTAAGCCCCTGACTGGGGCTGTTACCTTTCCTTCAGAGATGCCCTGCCCAGTGAGGAGGAATCTAGAGAAGCAGTCTGGCCACAGCTACTTTGCCAAGCCCAGCCCAGACCTCCCAGCTTCTTAACACTGTCAGGGGAAAACTGCCTACTAAAACTTCAGTAATGGCAGATGCCCCTCCCTCTACCAACCTCAAGGTTGACTTCAGACTGGTGTGGTGCCAGAAAGAATTTCAAGCCAGTGGTTCTTAGCTTGCTGGGCTCTCTGGGAGTGGGACCCACTGAGTGACACCACTTGGTTCCCTGGCTTCAGCCCCCTTTCCAGGGAGTGAATGGTTTTGTCTCACTGGGGTCCCAGGTGCTACTGGGGTACAAAAAAATACTCCTACAGCTAGCTCAGTGTCTGCCCAAATAGCTGCCCAGTTTTGCACTTGAAATCCAGCGCCCTGGTGGTGTAGGCACATGAGGGAATCTCCTGATTGGCAGACTGCAAAAACCATGGGAAAAGTGTAGTAACCTGGCTGGGTAGCATAGTCCCTTGTAGATTCCCTTGGCTGGGGGAAGGAGGTCCCCGACTCCTCGTTCTTCCCAGGGGAAGCAATGCCACACCCTGCTTCTGCTCGCTCTCCGTGGGCTGGACCCACTGCCTAACCAGTCTCAATGAGATGAACTGGGTACCTCAGTTGGAAATGCAGAAATCACCCGCCTTACGCATTGGTCTTGCTGGGAGCTGCAGACAGAGCTCTTCCTATTTGACCATCTTGGTACCCTCCTCCTTGAAACTTTTTAATAACATGTTTCTAGGTACTACCTCTAGAAATCCAAGAGCAATATGACAGAAAAAGGGCCTAGTGATATGAATGCTAAAACAGTGTTTTTGTTTTTCCGGTGATTCTGATGCACAACTTTATTTTGAAACCACTATTTTTGGGTCTACTGTAGTTAAACCATTTTAGTGATTGCAGTGTGCCTAAAAGCCTATAAGGATAAACACTGAATTAATAAACAGTTGGAACAGCAGGATTAGTAATCTGAAAATTGTGAAATAGGAAGGGTTTTTGAAAACAACAGTAAAGCTTGAGGACCTCAGTTTTACCGGCCTTTTTACCTTACTTCTCACTCACCTTCAAGACCCCTCAATTCTTTCATCAGTCTGTTCACATATACCCTTCCTTTGGCTGTAAGACAGAGAAAAATTCAAGTCTCAGGAAGCAATGCAGATATTTAAAAAATAGTACAAAACATGAATAATTTCAGAACGTACACTTTAAAATGTTTTATCCTAGAAATTTATACTTTTTCATTTTCAAGAATAAAACTCAGGAATGGAAACAGTTCTCAATTTGATGAAATCATTTTGTTGGTACGACATGAAACATTCCTTACATAGAGTATTAGTCACAAAAGTTCATATGCTCAACCTTCTTCGAGTTACTTTGTTATTGTTGAGACAGGGTCTTGGTCTGTCACCCAGGCTGGAGTGCAGTGGCAGGATCTCACTTCACTATAGACTCTGCCTCCTGGTCTCAAGTGATTCTCCCACATCAGCCTTCCAAGTAGCTGGGACTACAGGTACGAGCAGCCATGCCTGGTTACTTTTTAAACTTTTTTTTTATAAAGATGGGGTCTCACTATGTTGCCCAGGTTGGTCTCAAAGTCTTAAACTCAAGTGATTCTTCTACCTAAGCCTTCCAAACTGCTGGGATTATAGGCATGAGCCACTGCACCTGGCTTTACTATAATTTTTAAAATTTAAATTTAAACTTTTTGAGACAGGGCTTGACTTGTCATCCAGGCTGGAATGCAGTGGTACAATCACTGCTCAAAGCAGTCTTCACATCCTGGGCCCCAGCAATCCTCCCACCTCAGCCTCCTGAGTAACTGGGACCACAAGCATGTGCCACATGTTTGCCTGGTTATGTGATATTTTTAATGCTTACCATCAATTGGAAGATTATTCAGCAGTTGCATGCCTTTATCTTCTGCGAGCTCTATCCCTATATTTTCCAGAAAATTTTCCAGGTTCCCAGTATCAACCTTCTCACCTTTAAAAAGTAAAAAGTGAAAATGGTTTAAAGTTTGAAGAATGATGATTCTATATTAAGAAAAATGTTCATGTGACATCATTTGCTGATTAAACATTAATGAAATAAATCTGGCAAGAATGCCAGCTATTGCTCAGACATAATCCTAAAGCTTTTTGCTAAAACAATGATGGTCAAAATTAGGCTGTGTGTCATTAGATGCAAACATTCACCAGTAAATAGGTAGAGTGAGAGAATGCATCAAAAAGGGAAACAACTGCATTTAAAATAGAATTTTGTGTGAACATTGGAATCTTGGTTTTGTAAAATTTTCTTAATTGCATGTTTTGGTACCATACAGGGCCTTTCTCTAGGGGTTTTGTTCTTAACCTCACCTGGTTCTCTGTCATGCCTCAGGGATTTGGTGGGTGTGTGTTCCTCTTCCTGATAGCTACAACACGCAGTGCATTTCCTGTGCTTCCTTCCTTAAAGGTGGCTAGGAAGTCAGATGCAACCTCCCAAGCTCACCTCTTTTTGTGTGCCTCAGGAACACTAGCATGTACAGATTTTTTATTCTTAGAACTTTAATGTAAAGTGCTAGAGGGAAACCGACAGGTGATCACCAAACTATCACAAGCATGAATGACACAAAGCTAACAAGTTTATTTGGTAATGAACTTAGTTTTAGTTCCTCATTATGAGAGTGGAAATCAGTTATCCTTGCCCCCTGCAACCATCTCCCAATCTGCTCTTAGGATGACTGTGTACAATTTTCCTTTACCACAGCTCTTTTCTCTGGCTTGAAGATGCAGTTTCTTTCTTTATTATCTGAACATAACCTCAATATTTTATTGTTTTCTTAATAAAACAAAAGATAAAGCTCAGAACTGAATCACTTGGTCCTTTCTTGTTCTAGCTCCTTCCAGTTCTTTTAACAGCCAGCATTCTCTGAGATCTGCAGATGGGCTCAACACACACTTACCTCAGCACAATCTTCTTGGTAGTTTTAGCCTTTTCTGGAAAATCGGCTTAGTCTGCCCATCATAGCCACTCTGCTTCCTGTCATAACATGCTTTCCCTGGGCATACAGAGAATCCTTGCTCTCTTACACTGTGTCACTTTGTGGGGCTGGTGCTTGCCATACTTCCTACAGAAAGTCCAATGTTCCAAAGTCCAGAAATATTGGAAACAAATGCGTCCAATGTTTTATGTCCCACCAACAAAATGATTTCATCAAATTGAGAACTGTTTCCATTCCTGAGTTTTACTCTTGAAAATGAAAAAGTATAAATTTCTAGGACAAAACATTTTAAAGTGTACATTCTGAAATTATGTATAGAAACTCCAGTAGCTCTATTGGTTGGGAACAAAAGCTAAAGATGCAGTTAAGGCAGACAAATCAGATGTCCTAATCCTTTCCAATTCCAGCAAAAGAAAATTCTTGCTTTTGGTCCTCTGGAACCACAATACAGTGTTTCCATTGAGAGGGAAACATCTGGGAGTTAGCCAGTCATATGCACAAATGCCTGGAAGGAAATGCGCACAAGGGTTGTTTTCCCCAAGATGCCTCAGAACTCTCTTGTGAAGCCTTGGACCACTGGGACTTCTACTATCCCCCTGTCACCAGCCAAAGGAGTGACTCTTCAGACTCAAAAGAGCAGCCTCCCAGTCTTCTAATTTGATTAAGCTTTTGACAAGATACAGAGCTTTTGCCTCAAGGGAATTGGTCTAACTATACCTTTTATCCATGTTGCTTTCATTTTCCAGAATGAAAGCCCCTCTAAATTTTCTGGCCTCTCTGGTCTATTCTGTTTTATTACATTGATATTTTCTTTCTATTGCTAGCTTCTTTTTAACCCTTCTCAGATTGCACTCTGAAATCATATTTCATTAAATGTAAATTTCTCTATATCTTCAGTCTCTTTATAGACTTTTCTTTTAACCTTCTTTCTTAACTGAACTTTGCCTCTTCCTAATAGAATTTTCTATGACTTACTTTTATTTTTGAGATAAGACTGCTCATTTTTCTATGTCCTAATTGTGTCAGGGCTTGGCATTCTTCTAGATTACAACTGCTGCTTTCCAACCAAACCCAAACTTCTCTTTTGAGATTTATGAAATTTGGCTTTCTTTGTATTGCCACCCACTAGCTTCTTGGTCACTTCAGAAGCTTGTTCCATGACCCATAGTCTTCTTCTTCCTCCAAAAACTCCTGGCATCATTATAAGGAATTCTAGCCTTTATTCAGATAACTCATTCAAAGACTGGCCTCCAAATTTCTTGACCTTCTTATCCTCAATGACTGTCTATTAAATTCTACGCTAGTTAACTCTCCAGGACACATTCTGGACTTTGTCATCACCTAGAAATGCTTTACCTCTAAAATCTTAAATTCCAACATGCTGACTACTGGCCAATACCTTGTAATTCTTCCATTTATTTTAATTCCTTATTCATCCACACCTGTTATATCCTTAGAGGGAATTTTCATTCTCCTCTCTCACTTTTCTCTAAGTTCACAACTTTACTTCTTTCTGTGTTCACACTAGACCACATAATCATTTTCCTGGTCTACATGGTTAAGTCTTTATGCTTTCATTCTTTTGGTACATGAACCTTAGAATCTCCTAATTTGGGCCAGCTGAAGATTACCATATAATAATATGAAAGGTTGCTGTTATGTTTTTTTATTTTTTATTTTATTTATTTATTTATTTATTTATTTTTTTTTTTACTGTTGTTTTAATTATATCTAACTATGGTTATCTCTTGGCACTTCTCCTCAATGACTTCATGTATTCCTT
Source organism: Sapajus apella (assembly GCF_009761245.1). Classification (NCBI taxonomy): domain Eukaryota; kingdom Metazoa; phylum Chordata; class Mammalia; order Primates; family Cebidae; genus Sapajus; species Sapajus apella. The sequence goes on from NW_022437093.1 coordinate 1,527,749, forward strand.
ATTAACTTTAGTTCATATTTTCTATCAAAGTTATATAAAATCAAATTAGTATAGCTGTTATGGAAAACGGTATGGAGATTTCTCAGGGAACTAAAACATGGAGCTGCCATTTGATCTAGCAGTTCCACTACTGGGTATACACCCAACAGAAAATAAATCATTATATTAAAAAGATATCTGCGCTCTTGTGTTTATTGCAGCACTATAGCAGAGATGTGGAATCAATCTAAGTGTCCATCAGTGGATGACTGGATAGAGAGGATGGAGTATGTATATACCAAGGAATACTACTCAGACACTAAAAAAATGAAATGATGCCTTTTGCAGCAACATGAATGGAACTGGAGGCCATTATCCTCAGCAAAATAACTTAGAAACAGAGGGTTAAAGTACCACTTGCTCTCACTTATAACTGGGAGCTAAACAATGGGTACACATGGACCTACAGAGTGGAATAATGGACATTGAAGACTACAAAATGTAGGAGGGTGCAGGGGTGAGGGTTGAAAAATTACCTATTGGGTACAGTATTCACTGCTTGAGTGGTGGGTACACTAATAGCCCAGAATTCACAATGATGCAATATATACATGAACTAAATCTGCACTTGTACCCCCCTACATATGTAAAACTAAAAACAAAAACAAGAAACAAATTTATATAAAATCATCGATACTCTTCTTGAAATTCCCTACCCCACCACTGTGCCCTTCCTGTTAGTAGATGATCCTGTTTTCTACTTTACAAAGAAAATTGAAGCTTTTAAGTAAACTCCTTTGAATTTTACTCCCACATTTACCTAGATTATCTATATCTGTGCCCTTTCTAATTTGAAGTCTGCTTGTCTCGGAAAAAGAGGTGGCTTCAGATTCTTACTCATATATTCAATTGTAAGATGATGTCTTTAGATGTCTCACAGAAACCCCAAATTCAATATGACCCAAAATGGAAACTCTATCTTTACTTCTAAATCTTTTACTGAATTCCTTATTTTGGTCACTGTCACTATCACTCACCCAACTACCCAACTCAGAAACGAAGGAGTCACCCTTTACTTTTTCCTTTCTTCCAATCTCCATACCTGATCAGGAATCAAACCCTGTAATACTGTATCTATAATATCTCTTATATATATCCCTTTCTCCCAAGTCTCATTGATAATTATTACCTCTGTCTTTTGCCAGGACAGTGATAATTTGCTTCCTAACTGCTCTCCCTGACTCCTCTTGCACATACACCTTCGTCCATTCATCCACTCTCTATATTGCTGCTGAAGAAATCTCTTTCTCTCCCTCTCTCTCCCTCCCCCCCTCCCCCCCTCCCTTCCTTCCCTCCCTCCCTCCCTCCCTCCTTTTCTCTCTCTCTCTTTCTTTCTTTCTTTTTCTTGGCATTGCTCCATCACCCAGGCTGGATTGCAGCGGTACAACTGCCTCAACCTCCTGGGCTCAAGCGATCCTCCCACCTCAGTCCCCCAAGTAGCTGGGACTACAGGTATGTGCCACCACACTTGGTTAATTTTTGTATTTTTTGTAGAGACGAGGTTTCATCACATTGCCCAGGTTAGTGTCAAACTCCTGAGCTCAGGCAATCCACCTGCCTTGGCCTACCAAAGTACTGGGATTACAGGTGTGAGTCATTGCGCCTGGTCAGTCTTTCAATTTGCACATCTAATCACATAGTCTCTAGCTTAAAATTTTGGAAGGACTCCCTACTCCACAGAATAAAAGTCACACTCCTTTATTTCATAGTCAAGGCCCTCTATGATTTGTCCCCTGTGTTTGTTTCCGGTTGTTGTAACAATTTGCCAAAAACTTGTTGGTTTAAAACAATACATTCTTTTTTCTCTTAATGGTTCTGGAGAATGACAGTATCAAATCAGTTTTATTGGGCTAAAGTCAAGGTGTCAGCAGGGCTGGTTTCTTCAGGAGGCTCTGCTGGAGAATCTGTTCCCTTGCCTTCCACTTCTAGAGGCCCCTTATATTCCTCGGCTCATGTTCCTTCTTCCATACTCAAAGCCCTCATTGTAGCATCTTGCTTCCTTTGTCACACTGCCTTCTACTTTGTCATCAAGTCTCCCTCTTCTAAGGATAGTTGTAATTACATTTAGGGTCTACTTAGATAAAGATAATCTCCCCATCTCAGGATTCCTAATCATATCGCCTAAGTCACTTTTCCCATATAAGGGAACATTCACAGGTTTTGAAGATTAGGACCTGGATATTTTTAGGAGCCTACCACATCCCCTTTCTTGCTTTTTATTTCTTGCTAAACTCCTGACAGCATTTTATGATCCAGCTATGCCAAATTATTTCTAGTTCCTTAAAGTTCCATACTGTTTCTCATCTTGGTGGCTTTTATGCTTTTTTTTTCTCTGTGAGAAACACTGTCTCCCTGACAAACACTGTCTCATTTTTTTTAAGGATCAGCTCATATGTTACCCACTCTACAAAACTATTTCTCAATCTCTTTTCCTCAGGTGCAAACGACCATCTTGCCCCTTCTTTACCTTGCATATGGTCTTCACAACCTATAACATTGTATTGCATTTACTTGTATTTTTCCTGCCTCAACCACACAAGCTCCTGGAAAGTTGGTTTTTATAGATCCATATATGGGATATAATAGACACTCAATAATGAGTTAATAAAAATCTAACCTACCTGTAAAAAGATGTCCTTCATCCATCACCACATTCACATTAACTCTCCCCTCATCTGTAAGACAAGACAGAATCCTATGCATGAAGACAATAATAGAACAGAAGAAAGATGTAACAGTCATACATTGGCCAGGTGCACCTGTAATCCCAGCACTATGGGAGGCCAAGGTGGATGGATCATTTGAGGTCAGGAGTTTGAGACCAGCCTGGCCAACATGGTGAAACCGCATCTCTACTAAAAATTCAATTTTTTAAATATTTGTATAAAATATAAAGGGGGCTGAGCAGGAGAATAGCTTGAACACAGGAGGTGAAGGCTACAGTGAGCCAAGATCATGTCACTGTACTCCAGCCTGGGTGGCAGAATGAGACTCTGCCTCAAAAAAAAAAAAAAAAAAAAAAAAAAAAGTCATACATTGAAGTTAAACGCAAATTTGTATGAGTTATTCTAGAATTCCATCCTTTTATTCTGATATTTATTTATTTTGTGTCAGGGTGTCATTCTGTTGCCTAGACTGGAGTGCAGTGGTACGATCTCTGCTTACTGCAACCTCCGCCTCCTGGGTTCAAGTGATTCTCCAGCCTCAGCCTCTCAAGTAGCTAGGATTACAGGTGCAAGACACCACATCCGGCTAATTTCTGTATGTTTGGTAGAGATGAGGTTTCACCACGTTGGCCAGGCTGGTCTCCAATTCCTGACCTTAAGTGATCCACCTGCCTCGGCCTCCCAAAGTGCTGGGATTACAGGTGTGAGCCACTGTGCCTGGCCTAGAATTTTATCTTTTAAAACTCCAAATGGAAAATGTGTAAAGAAAAATCTCTGATTATAAAAAGGATACTTACTTTACACTTCTAATATAACTTTTTATTTTATTAAGATAGTTAACCTCATGTGGTAGAATGCTGGGCTGACACACTGAAGTAGTAGTCCTCTCTACTTTGATATCTGGAATAACTCTGTTTTATTGATCACAATGCTATCAAGCAACTTAAAAAGGGAAAATGCTCCAGCAGGGAAGATTTGACTTGGAGCATTAACAATCCATATTTCTGCAAAAACCCCCTCCCCTAAACCAAGAACCAATGCCTATTTCTACACTCAATCCATACTTAGCTTAGTCTGTCTGTCCTTATTCTACTACCCACTTCAATATCAAGAAAAGGGCTGGGAGTGGTGGCTCATGCCTGTAATCCCAGCACTTTGGGAGGCTGAGGCGGGTGGATCACAAAGTCAAGAGATTGAGATCATCCTGCTTAACATGGTGAAAACCTGTCTCTACTAAAAATACAAAAATCAGCTGGGTGTAGTGGCGTGCACCTGCGGTCCCAGCTACTTGGGAGGCTGAGGCAGGAGAATCGCTTCAGCCTAGGAGGCGGAGGTTGCAGCGAGCCAAGATTGCGCCACGGCACTCCAGCCTGGGTAACAGAGCGAGACTACATCTGGAAAAAAAAAAAAAGAAAAGAGATTTCGATCAATCTAACTGAACTTTAACAATATTTTCAAAATTTTGTTTTTAAACTTTATTTTGTATTTTTCTTTTTAAAACTTGTATAAATTTAAAGGGTAGAATATTGTTATATGGATATACTGCCTTTTAAAGTGAAACTTTAAAGAGCCTTATAGGCCAGGTGCAGTGGCTCATGCCTGGAACCCCAGCACTTTGGGAGGCCAAGGTGGGCAGATCACATGAGGTCAGGAGTTTGAGACCAGCCTGGTAAACATGATGAAAACCCTGTCTTTACTAAAAATACAAAAATTAGCCAGGTGTGGCAGTGGGCGCCGGTAGTCCCAGCTACTTGGGAGGCTGAGGCAGGAGAACTGCTTGAACCTGGGAAGTGGAGGTTGCCGTGAGCCAAGATCACACCACTGCACTCCAGCCTAGGTGACAGGGCCAGACTCCTTCTCAAAAAAAAAGAGGCTTATAGATGGTCAGTTCCTTGGAGGAAGATGTCTTATCTATTCTCATGTATTTTATTTTTTTGAGATGGAATCTGGCTCTGTTGCCCAGGCTGGAGTGCAGTGGCACAATCTCAGCTCACTACAACCTCTGCCTCTCAAGTTCAAGTGATTCTCCTGCCTCAACCTCCTGAGTAGGTGGGACTATAGGCACACACCACCATGCCTGGCTAATTTTCCATTCTCATGTATTTTAATTATTTCCATAGAAGACTTATGAATAGCTTGAATGGTATTTATATGAATATTTCTAATGCTATTTCCTAAGATCTCATTGACTTGAAATGTAGTACACAAGGAGAGGGTTGATTCTTCTACAACCAAAGTCATTGTGGCATTCCAGCAAAGTTACAAGATACTTGGATAATGAATAAGAAAAAGTATCTATATCCTTTTATAGGTAGATAAAAAATATTGAGAAATGATATATTTTCAATAATAAAAAAATCCAATGGAAAATTTACTTTCTTTTGACCAGAACAGAGGTATAACTAGGTGACATTGTGTTGAGATGAATGTATATTGATTATTATTATTGCTACTAATAAAGCTAAATAATTTACAACTATATCAAAGATAGCTATTATTTTCTTTTTGACAGCAGGGAGCTAAGATTCAGAGTGGTTAATTTGACCAATCTTGCACAGCCAAGAATTTTCAGAGCTGAGATTCAAATCCCTGTCTGGCTAATTCCAATTCCAACTTCATTCCACAATGACATATAATCAGTAGAACCAGTGGGATGAACCCCAGGTTTCTGCTGTTTTTCCCCAGAGGGTTATTATTTTGGAAATTTTTTTTTTGGATACTTGTAGTTCTCATTATTATGAGTCTATGCTGATGTATGGTAGATGTGATTGATGTAAAGGGGAATTATTACTATTGCCCACCTTAAACATCATTTTTGCTAGGTTGGAATTCACTCTAGATAAATTCTTTTCTATCTCTTACTACTATTTTCCTCCTTATTTTATTTGTTTATTTTAAAACTTTCCCTGACAGATATTTTCTCCATTTATTTACTTTTTGGCTTTTCCTTTTGGTCTACTAATAATCTCATCATTGCTCTGAAACATTGCTAAAGCTTTGCTAAATTTGTGGTCTGCTAACTTCCTAAAGATAAATAAGATGAATTATTAGAGTATTCATTTCCAACCATCTCTTCATTCATATGGCTAAGTCAATGTCTTACAAGTATCTCAAACTCTACCTTTCTAAAACTGAAAATACTCTCCTGACACTGTAAACTGAACCTCCTCCTGAATTGGCTTATAATATGACTGATGACTTACTCATTAAGATATCCCTTCCTAAAATTCTACTTTTTCACACCTCACATGAAATCACTCACCATGCCCTATTTGCTTTACATTTTTATTAGTTTTAATAAATAAATTTAAATTCTAAAATCTTTCTCAAGTCACTCTGTTATCCATCATTAAGTTCGCTTCCCTTGCCTAGGCTCTCACTGTCTCTTGTTGGATCATGGAAGTATCTCTCAAGTTCCAGTTTTCGCTTCCAATAACGCTGTCTACGTTGACAATCAGCACTGATTTTACAAGAGAGAAATACTCTGGACATACCACTACTTACAGTATGAAGGCTAAAATTGAAGGGAGAAATAGACAATTCAAGTATAATAGTTGGAAACTTCAGTACCCTACTAAACAGAAAAGTAAGTAGGATAAAGAAGACTTGAACAATATTATCAACCATGGAATATTCACCAGGCTAGACCATATGCTAGGCCATAAAATATGTCTCATTCCGTTTAAAAGAACTGAAATTATGAAAGTATGTTTTCTGACCACAAAGGAATTAATTCTAAATCAACAACAGAAGGAAATTTGGGAAATCCATAAACATTTAGAAATTAAACAACACATTGCTAATTAACCCATGGATCAAGAAGAAATTACCTGGGAAATTAGAAAGTATTTTAAAATGAATGAAAATGCAAATGCAAATATGAAATATTTCAAAATGCAGCTAAATCAGTGCTTAGAGGAAGATTTATACCTGCAAACACCTGTATTAGAAATAAAGAAAGGGCTGGGCATGGTAGCTCACACCTGTAATTCCAGCACTTTGGGAGGCTGAGGTGGGTGGATCATCCGAGGTTAGGAGTTCGAGACACGCCTGGCCAATATGGTGAAACCCCTTCTCCACTAAAAATATAAAAATTGGCCAGGCATGGTGGCAGGCACCTATAGTGCCAGCTACTCAGGAGGCTGAGGCACAAGAATCACTTGAACACAGGAGGTGGGGGTTGCAGCGAGCTGAGATAGCTCCATGGCACTCCAGCCTGGGCAACAAGAGCAAAACTCTGCCAAAAAAGAAAGATTTTAAATTAAGAATCTAAGTTTTCACTGTAAGAAGAGCAAACTAAACTCAAGGTAAGCTGAACGGAGAAAAGAACGAAGATTAGAACTGAAATCAATAAAATGGGAAACAGAAAATCGATAGGGAAAATTAATGTTGGTTTTTGAAAAGGTCAACAAAATTGACAAATCTTTAGCTAGTTTGACTAAATAAAAAAGATATAGATCAAAATCAGGAAAGAGGACATCATTACTGACTTCATAGAAATTAAAAAGGAATATAAAGAAATACCGTGAACAACTTCATGCCAACAAATCAGACAACTTAGATGAAATGGACAAATTTCTAGAAAGATACACACTACTGAAAGGCTCACTAAACTACACAGCTTTCTAGTCCTGGCAATCTGCATTTCCAGCCATTTTTTTCCTGCATTTTGTAACATGAAGAGTATATTCTAACCACAAGGAAATTTTTGCTGCTCTCCTAAAATTCTGTGACTTTGCATGCATTTATGCTTTTGTTCATTTTCCTATCTGGAATGCCTTCTTCTGGGAGAATTTCTGCATATCTTCTGACAAGCATTTCTCTGATTCCCTTCCTGTAAAACTTAGCTCTTCCCTCCTTTAGAATCTCACTGAATATATTTTTATATATTCACAACCACATAGCATTATGATGATTTGTCTGCATATAATATGTATTACTAGACTATGAAATCTTAGAGGTCAGAGATCCTGTCATCTTCATTTTTGTATTCCTAATAGTTTATATATATTAGATGCTCAATAAAGTCTACTGCATGAATAGATTAATTCTTGAGGGCTAGACTCTTACCTTTTTGCGCATCTATTTATTTATGCATTTATTTATTTATTTATTTTGGAGACAAGGTCTCACTCTGTTGCTCAGGCTGGAGTGCAGTTCTTTTTATTTTTTATTTTATTTTATTTTTTTTGAGATGGAGTTTCGCTCCTGTTACCCAGGCTGGAGTGCAATGGCGCAATCTCGGCTCACCGCAGCCTCCGCCTCCTGGGTTCAGGCAATTCTCCTGCCTCAGCCTCCTGAGTAGCTGGGATTACAGGCATGCGCTACCATGCCCGGAATTTTTTGTATTTTTAGTAGAGACGGGGTTTCACCATGTTGACCAGGATGGTCTCGATCTCTTGACCTCATGATCCACCGGCCTCGGCCTCCCAAAGTGCTGGGATTACAGGCGTGAGCCACCGCGCCCGGCTTCTTTTTTATTTTTTTAATGCTTCTGCACAACTCTAAATATACTCTCAGAAGTTCTCATATATGAATCCAAAATTTTGCTTAAAGAGCAGCTCACCATCAATGGGCAGGTTGTTTTTCAGATCTTGGTATTCCTCTTCCTCAAGTTTAAAGCCCATTTGTTCCATGAAGGGTTTTAGCTTATCAACACTAAGCCTCACTCCTTAGAAAAAAAGAGGACAGGATTGCTTATAGACATTATTAGAGGTAACGAAAAGAGAAAAAGAAAAAAAAGAGGGCAGGAATGAGAAATGCAAACAATAACAATAAAGTGAAAACTACTAGGCATTTCCATGACTAGTATTTAGAGGGTAAACAAACAAATAAATAATAAAGTTGTTTGTATGAAAAGAATTGTCATGTGAATCAGGAGCAGAACCTGCTCTCCCATTTTTGTCTAGAGGATCTGACTATAGCTTTCATAGGACATTTATAAGGAAAAAAAATGAAGAGTAGCAAGTCTGATGAAATTTGGCAATAAACTGTCTTTATAATTCTAATTGTAAAATACATTTTAAATGCAGTGATAGAATAAAAAATCATTTCCCTAAAGGTACTATGTTCAAAGTAGTAAATGATGAGACAGAGACACTTAATATTAACAGGTTAATTGCCAAACTTGTCATCACCACAAATATATATTTTGGTGGTTTTAAAAAAGTTAATGCAATTGGTTTTACCTGATTTCTCACTTACCTGGGAGAGATCTTAAACCATCCAGCAACTTATGCTTATACAACTTTCCAGCAGCTGTAAGATATTAAAGCACACTATAGCAACTGATAGGGAGGCCTGATAAAATATTTTAAAACCCAGCAATTTCAGAAGAATAACTCTTATAACTTTACTCAAATCTTTTCATGTTTTTGTTTATACCCTAAATAAGAATTAGACCAACAGGAGAAAGCTCTTAAGATTGTAAATCTACCTACTTTTTCTTTTTTGACAATCAAAACAGTTAGTGGTACCTTGCCATGCCTTTCTCATATCTCTTTTCTTCCGATTTTTCCTTTTCTACTCCTCTGCTTAAGATCATACATATTAGTGTTCCCCAGGATAATGTTACGTTTAGCTCAGCTGACTCCTGAGCAAAAAAACCTGATGACTATGACAAGACTTCTTTGAATGCTAGCATTGAGCATTTCTACACATTTTTCACATGATATCAGATGGATATTGCTTTGTATTTTCATTGACAGGCCCATGAAAATAAATTCTTCTTTAAGGTAATCAGTGAGATATTGTCTGTTGCCATGACAGGTTTCATATTTACAGAAATTCATCTATTCCCACATAGGTGGTGAGGTAGCATGGATTTCTGCTTCCTCTCCACAGATCAACCCTGGAGTAACTAAAATTTGAGCAGAAATTTGGATTTTAGAAACCAAGTGAAAAGCCACATCAAAGTTCTTGGGAAATGAAAACCTGTACGTAGTGTGTGTGTGTGTGTGTGTGTGTGTGTGTGTGTTTACAGCCTAGAGTAGAGGGCTAGCAGTGGCAGTTAAAGCAATCATGAATCTAAGGTTATCATTGCCTACTCCTTCACCGTAGAAAGCAGCAGCAAAAGGCTAGACCAATGGTCAGCACATAAACTCTTCAGGAGGGAAGGACTAATGTAAACAAGAGAAGACTGATAAACTGCCCTGTGGCATTTTATCCTCCTTTAACTTTTATGGTTGGAAGGTTGCATTCTTTCAACTCTATGTTTCTCTGTGGTGAAAGGTGAAATTTACATATGGATTTTACCTAAATTATTGATTAAATCCAGTGAAATTAATAAAGTATTTCATCACATATTGTGAATATCACTGTGTACTCTATACTATATCAACATGAAATTATACATGGTTCCTCAAACATGGCATGTTGGGTAAGCCTCTGTGCCTTTATTACGTTTTTCTTTTTAGTTCTTGCCATTTCCTCCTGTTAAATTCTTCAAGCTCATTTGAAATAATATCCACTCTGTGAAGCCTCAGAGTCTCCAGTCATAGCTGGTCAATCTTCTCCTTTTACTTTCATAGCAGTATGTATTTATTAATATTATAGCACTTACCATGGTGCATAGCATTTTTTTAGTATGTGCTGTCCATCTATACATTGAATTCTTTTAGGACCTGGACATTGTCTTTTTTATTCTTTATGACTCAGGGCCAAATATAATGTCTAGTACCTAATGGCAACACATTAACTTTTAGTGAATGGATGAATAAATACCTCATTGTAACTTAAATGCTTACCATCAAGTGATAAACTTTTCATCAACACCGAGTTTTCCTTCAGTGTGAGGCTTAACCCCATGTTTCTCAGAATATCTTCCAGGTCTTCATAGTTAATTTCTTCCCCTTAAAAAAGAAAATAATGGCAAAAGATCACATTTCAATAGTAATTATAAAATAAACTATGTCTGTGTAGCACCATCCTCTAATATAGGATAAAAAACAACAGAATCATCAGTGTTGTCTGATTACCCAGAATGAGAAGGGAGATTTCAAAAATGAAACTTCTTTCTGGTAGAAGAAAGCTCTTTAATGTTGGGAACAAGAACCAAACACAGCACACAGAAAGTTACTGTTTTTGTAATAGTTCACTAAATGAGGTGGTATGAATAATTATGCCAGCATGTAATATTTGCATGAACTTATTATTAGTAGCCATATTACCTGTATGTGTAATTTGTACTGCTATTTTGCTATCAAAACAGTAAAGAATGAAATTATATTATTGAAAAACTCCAAAGAATATAGGACATGTTTTGTAGGCATTACACTGTGGCCTTTTAAATAAGATGTAGGTAACAACTGATTATATTATAATAATTAATAACATTTAGTTTATAAAGGATGTCTCTTTAGTTGTATACACATTGCCAATAAAAACAGATACAGTGTCAGGATTAATATGTTATGGACAAAATAACATAAAATACTTTCAAAATAATTTCTTTTGTTAAATATTTAGATGATTTTTATTGTCTTATCATCATTTCTTCTGACTCACCTAAAACTTCATCTACTGCATTCAGAAGTAAATCCAGTTTAACTGTTCTCTCATCTATAAGACAAGACACAATTTTGAAATGGCCCTGCTAGGGACTGACTGGATTATATCCCCCAAGATTCATATAATGAAGCCCTAACCCCCAATGTGACTGTATTTGGAGATAGGGTCTTTAAAAGGTAATTAAGATTAAATAAAATTATAAGCCTGGGTCCCTGATCCAATGTGGTTGTGGCCTTATAAGATGAGGAAGACAGAGATCTCTTTCACCCTCTCTCCATCTTGTAAGGACATAGCAAGAAGGTAGTCATTTATAAGCCAGAAAGGGACCCCTCCCAGAAACCAAATTGGCCAGCTCCTTGATCTTAGACTTCCTATCTCCAGAACTGTGGAGAAATAAATTTCTGTTGCTTAAGCCACCTAGTCTATAGTATTTTGCTATGGAAGCCCAAGCATACTAATAGTGGTCCCAATTACATAAAATTCTTAAACTGTGAAGTAAAGTGTTAAGGATTTGGCAGTTGCCCAGAATTTTTTCTAATTATATATATATTTAGAAAAAAAGTGTGTGTATATATACACATGTGTGTATATATATATATATATATATATAATGTAAGTATATATATATTTTATGTATATACTTTTATACATCTAAAACTACATATATACACTTATACTCTCTCTCTGCATGTGTGTGTGCACGTTTGTGTGTGTGCACATGTGTGTATGCATATACACTTCCTTTTTAGAAACAAGGTCTTGCTCTCTTGTCCAGGCTGGAGTACAGTGGCGTGATCACAGCTCACTGCAGCCTCAACCTTTAGGGTTCAAGTGATCTTCCCATCTCAGTCTCCTGAGTGACTCAGACTACAGGCATGTACCACCATGCCTGGTTAATATTTTTACAATTTTTTTTTTTGGTACAGATGGGGACTCCCTATGCTGCCCAGGCTGGTCTTGAACTCCTGGGCTTGAGTGATCCTCCTACCTTGGCCTCCCAAAGTGCTGAGGTTATAGGCACAAGTCACCCCATTTAGCTCTAATTAGATCGTTTATTTTTACTTATTATAAGCATAAAATTGAGAAAGGAAAAATAATCTAAATATGATAAACACATTTATTCTATTCAGTCAATTTTTCCTGTTTTTGTTATTCCCTCACTAATGTGAAAGAGGAGAATAGAGAGAAATTCTTTTTATTTTTAAATTCATCAAATACCTGATGGTCTGGGGAAAAAATTCTAAAATTCAGATGGAACCAAAAAAGAGCCAAAGCAATCCTAAGCAAAATAAAACAAAAAAAATCAACAAACAAAGAAAAACCAAAGCTAGAGGCACTGTATTACCTGACTTCAAAGTACACTACAAGGCTACAGTAACTAAAACTGCATGGTACTGGTATAAAAACTGACACATAAACAAATGGAACAGAATAGAGAACCCAGAATAAATCCACACACCTGCAACCATTTGATTTTCAATGAAGTCGACAAAAATAAGCAATGGGAAAAAAACTCCTATTGAAAAAATGGTGCTAGGATAACTGGCTATCCATATGCAGAAGAATAAAACAGGACCCTCTACCTATCACCATACACAAAAGTTAACTCAAGATGGATGAAAGCCTTAAATGTAAGACCTCAAACTATAAAAATCTTACAAGAAAACCTAGGGAATAGCCTTTCTGATATTGACATTGGGAGGGAATTTGTGGCTAAATTTTTTTAAAGCAATTGCAACAAAACCAAAAATTGACAAATGAAACCTAATTAAACTAAAGAGCACACAGGAGCATGGCAAGAGAAACTATCAAGAGAGTAAACAGATAACCTATGGAATGGAAGAAAATATTCACAAACTTTACATCTGACAAAGGTCTAATATCTAGAATCTATTAAGAAACTTAAAGAGCAAAAAATTATTACTCCATTTAAAAATGGGCAAAGGACATTAACAGACATTTCTCAAAAGAAGACCTACAAGCAGCCAACAGACATGAAAAAAATACTCATCATCACTAATCATCAGAGAAACGCTAATCAAAACCACAAGATACCATCTCACACCAATCAGAATGGCTTTTCTTGAAAAGACAAAAAATAACAGATGTTGGTAAGGCTGTGGAGAAAAGGAAATACCTACACACTGCTGCTACTGCTGGTGAGAATGTAAAATAGTTCAGCCACTGTGGAGAGCAGTTTGGAGATTTCTCAGAGAACTGAGAACTGAACTGCCATTTGACCCAGTAATTTCACTACTGGGTGTATACCCAAGGGAAAGTAAGTCATTCTACCAAAAAGACACATGCACTTGTATGTTTATCACAGCACTATTCACAATAGCAAAGACATGAAATCAACCTAGATGCCCATCAATAGTGGACTTCATAAAGAAAACATGGTATATATACACCATGGAATACTAAATACTATGCAGCCATGTAAAAGAACAAAATCACATCCTCTGCAGCAACAGGGATGCAGCTGCAAAGCATTATTCTAGGCAAACTAACACAGAAACAGAAAACCAAATACCACATGTTCTCACTTATAAGTAGAAGATAAACCTTGGGTATTCATGGTCATAAAAATGGGAACAATAGACACTGAGGAATATAAGAGGGGGGAGTGTGGAAGTGGGGTAAGGATTGAAAAAACCCCTGCCTATTGATTACTATGATCACCATCTGGGGGACAGATTCTTTCATACTCCAAACCTTAGTATCATGCAATATACCCATGTAACAAGTCTGCTCATGTACTTCCTGATTCTAAAACGAAAGTTGGGGGAAAGAAGAGAAATCCAATATATAATATTTTGTAAGCACTGTAAAATGACAGTAAAAATGTCAGTGAAAGTGAAATCAACAAGGAATATCTAGCCACATACAAATTTTATTAAAATCAATTTGAATAACAGTTCAAACTAAGAATATTTTACAAAAATCAGTGAAGTACAAAAATCAGTGAAATACTTAAGGGAAAGCCTTGTGATTAGAGTCAAAGGATTTGAATTCATTGAACTGCTGCCAATGCTAACTTAAGGTTATAGAAAAACATCAAATCTGGCCTTGTCCACTACTGTTCACTAAATAGAACGTTATCATTTCAAAAATATGTTCAAATCATAAAAATACTTGTAAGTATTAATAAAATAATTACATTCTTAAAAAAATGTATTTGTTGGGTGCATACCCAAGCTCTGTTTCAGTGCTGGGGATATAATAGCAAACAACATGAATCTCTGCTTCTGTGATGGCAGTCACTAATGTAAAAGCAATCACTGGGTTATGAACTATTTCAAACCCAACAATAGGGCACTACATTAAAGCATTGAATGCTTATTTCCTCCTACTTATTCCAAATATTTTAAATGGCTCTCTAGCTGTTCTTTATATCTCTTTAGTTTATTGCTGTACTTTTGTTTTTTTTGGTTGTACTTTTGAAACTTAGCCTTCATAGAACAGAGTTAAACTCTAGTAATATTTATTTCAAGACATTAACTGGTCTCTCCTCTAGATAATTTAAAGTGGGGCCATATCCCCATTTTAATAGGAGCTTTAAATACTCTTGCTTGGTTCATGTGTTATACAGTTTTGTGAAAAAAGGATTAGAGGTTGGGCAAGAAATAGAAGACCACTTTTTTGGCAAGCAGAAAGTCTTATAGCTTCAAGCATGATAGATAATGTTAGATAAGCTTTGGTAATTCAGGACTTCTGAATGCTTATCAAACTATTACACTATCTCATGCTGCTAACGATGTTAATTAAGATGCTCAAGATGCTGACACCAAGAGTTAAACAGAGTGCTCTGACAAGATTGTGTTGCTAAAGATCATGCAAAAAGGTGATAATCCCAAATACATATATCAACGTATATTTTCCTTTATTGTAAGGGTTAGCTATTTCAACAAAATTAACTGTAGTGGGGTTGCTTATATAAAATGAAGATTCATGGGCTCCACCCTAGATCTACTTGATCATAATCTCAAGGGAGGGGTGGTTTCTATGCAATCTAAAGTTAAAGACCTATGAATTTATTAAATGTGATTGTTAGAAATGTGTTTTATATATTTTACAATAGTACATACAACTTTTAACAATTTCCACCATTTTCTTTTTTCTCTCTTCTTTATTTCTCTCTGAATTATTTCATAATTTTCTCCACCTTCTCCTCAAATATTCTTTTTCTTTTAACTTATATACTAGATCCCAACACTGACCATGATCTTATTTTGGTGCTTTTGGTATAGAAACTCTGGTAGCAGCAATGTAAGAAATTATATATATAATTATATATAGATCTACATATACACACACACACATACACACAAATTTGTGTGTATATATATATTTACATTTATATTTGAAAGAGGGTCTCATTCTCAGAGTCATCCAGGCTGGAGTGCAGTGGCACCATCACAGCTCACTGCAGCCTCAACCTCCTCAGGGTCAGTTGATCCTCCCACCTCAGCTCCCCAAGTAGCTGAAACTACAAGCATCCACCAACACACCTGGCTATTTTTTTTTTTGTTTTTGTATATTTTTTGGTAGAGATGGCATTTCACCATGTTGCCCAACTGGTCTCAAGCTCCTGGACTCAAGAAATCCGCCCACCTCTGCCTCCCAAAGTGCTGAGATAACAGATGTGAGGCATTGCACTGGGCCCAATTATTGATATTTTATCTCAGATTAATAATAAGGGACACTATTTCTTCACTCTTCGGACTGGGTCTCTATATGCTTCTGACTTTTTACACAAAATTAATAAGTATACTTGAGGTGTTCTCATAGAAAAACAAAATTTTTGTTACAGGGCCCTGTATTTTTGAAATGCTCACCATCAATTGGCAAGTGTTCACACAGCTCCTCAATTTCTTCTTCTTCAAGTGGGATTCTCATGTTTTCAAGAGCATCATCTATTTTATCAACATTAATCTTTCCTCCTTAAGAAAGAAGGGGATAAGAATAAAATAAATTTGTATTGATGCCAAAGAAAGAAAAATGCTTGCTTATTTCAGTCAATCAACACAGACAGAAAGCACCATAAAGCTCTTGAAGTGAACAAAAGAATCAGTTGTGGAGTAGGAACAGAAAAATTTTCCCTCATCAGTGTTCCAGAAAACACTGTTACAGCAATTTCTAGGATGAACTGACCCAGAAGAAAATGAGCAAGCAAGACTCATGAATTGTTGCAGAGACAACCAATCCAAAGACTTCTTAACCACAAAATAGTGTAGGCTATTACACAAAATGCAATTGTGTATAAGTAACAATGCCAGCTCATAATTGGCGCTCATAATATTAGCTCATACTAATATAAAACATAATTAGTAATCTAATCATGGGGAAATAAGACAGGTTTTAGAAAAGTAAATGCAAAAGCTTGAAGAACTCAGTTTTATCTTTCCTAGTATGACTTTTACTCACCTCTGTAAGTCTTCACTTCATCCATCAACCTATTTTTATATACCCTTTTATTATCTGCAAAATAAGGGTCAATTTAATTTACAAGGAAGTGGAAATTTAGAAAGACGTCAATGCTTATTAGCAAATTTTTATAAATTTATAATAATCCAAAGAAGGAAGTAAAGAAATTAATGTTTCTCAAGGTTAACTATATTCTGGCATTTGGTGTGCTATTAGTGGAACTCTAACATGTTGAAATAGATTTTTTTCTTTCCTTTTTTTCTGAGGTCCACCTTCCTTCCTTTCTATAATTCTTTTATCATATTTTCCTATCTTTAGCTTTAGTCTTGTTATAGATGCTGAGTCTCACATTTAGAATTGTTTATCCCATAGCAGCAATACCCCAAAGAAGACATTATCTCACAAATTAAGACATAAATGGTAAGGACAGTATTTTTATATTAGAATTGGCTCTTCCTATGCTTAATTTTCTCTTAATTTTGAATAGGGCTTTAAACAATTATACTTCTAGAATGTTATGTGTACAACCTGTAAACCCAGGATTCTGTGAAATTGACTGCATGGTCTGAAATGCTTACCATCCAATGGTACTATGTCCAGTAGATCTTGGTTTTCTTTATTTGTAAATTCAATACCTACATTTCCTAGATAAAGTTGTGTGTCACAGGCATTAATTTTACCACCTTAGAAAAAGATGGGAAAGATGATAAGCAAATATTTTCACATACAATGATTCTAAATTTAGAAAATTATAATAAAACAGTAATATCTCAACTTGCAAGAGATGTAATTGCAGAAGAATAACAACACAATGAGGATTATCTGGCTGCAGAGCACTATAAGAGGAGCTAATAATAGAATATTTCCTTTAAGCCTGGTCAAAAGAATGCTTTTATTCATGCTCTAAAAACAATGGAAAAAAATGCTTTTATTTATGCTCTAAAAACAATGGAAACAAGCCAGATACCTATAATAAAATAGACTTCTTTAACAAAAAGATACTTCTAAAAAGGTAGGCAATAAAAAAACTCATCGCTATTCTTAAAAACAAGCATGTTAGCAATACTGTGGTGAAATAAGACTTGCATGTCATATATAATACTGAGGCATTCCATAAATAAATATATTACAATATTTTTACATATAATAAGGTATCTTGATTGTATATCTTTTTGTTAGTACTTCTCACTTACCAGAAAATAAACTGGCTGCCCTGATCATAGAATTCAATAAAACCTTTCCATTCTCTGAAATACAAAGCATAAATAAGGTATAAACAAATCTTTTTATTGCTATTAGGAATGAGATCTCTTTTTTCCATAAAATTTTCTAAGTTATTGCTCTCATAGAGGGCATTTGTTAATTTTTTGAGTAGTTTTCTTATACTCAACTACCTTATAGAATTCGAAAGACCGGCTCAGCTACCTTACAGAACTCAAAAGACTGGCCGGGCGCGGTGGCTCACACCTGTAATCCTAGCACCTTGGGAGGCTGAAGCCGGCAGATCATGAGGTCAGGAGTTTGAGACCAGCCTGACCAACATGGTGAAACCCTGTCTCTACTAAAAATATAAAAATTATCTGGGCGTGGTGGTGCATGCGTTTAATCCCCTCTACTTGGGAGGCTGAGGCAGAAGAATCGCTTGAACTTGAGAGGCGGAGGTTGTGGTGAGCCAAGATCGCATCACTGCCCTCCAGCCTGGGTGACAGAGTGAGACAAACAAACAAACAAAAAGAATTGAAAAGATCATGTTTTAACATGCTAAATTGGATCTTAAAGTCTTCTCCTAAATTGTCCCTTTGACCTAAAAGATATCTGTCCAATGCCAGATGAATGGTTTCATGTCAGAAGTGGTTGATCGTCTATTTCAACTCCACTCTGACATTCATCTTGTATTTGTTCAATAAAAACATGATCACCTGCACCTTGCTTTCTTTCTTTTTTTTGAGATGGAGTCTCACTCTATCTCCCAGGCTGGAGTGCAGTGGCACAGTCTGTGCTCACTGCGACCTCTGCCTTCTGGATTCAAGTGGTTCTCCTGCCTCAGCCTCCAGAGTAGCTGGGATTACAGGTGTGCACCACCATGTCTGGCTAATTTTTGTATTTTTAGTAGAGATGGGGTTTCACCATGTTGGCTAGGCTGGTCTCGAACTTGTGACCTCAGGTGATCTACCTGCCTTGGCCTCCAAAAATGCTGGGATTACAGGTATGAGCCACTGCACCCAGCCTTGGACTTCTTACTTTCTAAGTGAAATTGAATAAGCAAACTCTCAGAGGTTCTACAAGAGGACTTTAAAAATTCTTCAGAAAGAAAGTGATAAATGGTAAATGAAATACCATCAAATTTCAAATGGTCCCGCAGATCTTTCATTTCTTCTTTTCCAAGTTTGTAGTCCATATTTTCCAGAATGGTTTCTAGTTTATTTTCAAAGACCTTCCCTCCTTAAAAAGAAATACGTGAAATAAGAAAAATGTGAAATAATATCTTAACTTTAAAAATTCTGTTGAGGTATATGCCCTAAATGCCAGTGAGAGAGAGAAAAGCAAAGTCACAATGCAGATGTTCAGAGAGAACATAAAACCAAGGTGGCAGGGGATTGGGTAGGGATATGAGGAAAAGAACAGCTCCTTATATGTGTTACATGATACCCTGCTAACAGTTTAAGTAGACTTTTGAGACAAAGAGAATGAATAAGGTTTATTATTCGTTCTTCAATTATGTCAGAAACAACAGCCATAATAGCAGCCACTGAATTTGAAACCTACCATTATAACAGTAAATTGTCTGTACAAATTTAGTGTTTATCTGAGCTTAAGCTACAAGTCATAAAAGGAAAGAAAAACATTAGCAAACTAACTGCTAACTATAGCACTAACTGTTGAATCAACACCTCTCTTCTGTGAGATGGTGATAATAAAAGTACCTACCTCGTAGTATTCCTGTGAGAATTAAATAAATTAATAGAAGTAAAGTATTTGGATTAGTGCCTGGTAATTAGAAATTAGTTATTGCTACCATTAAGTAATTAAAAGGACTTTAAATTCTTAAAAAAATTTTTTTCCAACTTTCATTTTGGGTTCAGGGGTACGTGTGCTGGCTTTTAACATAGGTAAATTGTGTGCTGCTGAGGTTTGGTGTACAAGTGATCCCATCACCTAGGTAGTGTGCATAGTACCTGAGAGGTAGTTTTTCAACTCCTGTCCTCCCTTCTCTACCCATCCTTGTAGTCCCCAGTGCCCAGTGACTATTATTCCCATCTTTATGTCCAGGTATAGTCATGGGCCAAGGGCTGCCACCTTGCTCTTCCTCTAGGAGGGTTTTTGGAAGGCACAGGAACCCCTCGTGACTTGACAGCCGGCTTCGAGGGAGTTGCCAGGTCTGTCCTCCCCTCTGCGTGGCTGACATGCCAACTCCTACAGGTGTCCCCACTGCTAAACGCACTCCCTGCAGTAGGAGATGGTTCAAAGTGTTAAAGAAAGAATGGCCTGTTCACACACATGGTGGCTTTTAGGCAGCTGCTTCCCATAAACATGGAAAGAGATCCACAGTCCATTTCAGTGGAAAAGAAAGATGACAGAACTGTCAGTATAATTTAATCCTAAAGTATGTAGACCACGAGAACTTATAAGTTCTCACTTATAAGTGAGAACATGCAGTATTTTCTTTTCTGTCCCTGTGTTAATTTGCCTAGAATAATGGCTTCCAGCTGCACCCATTTGCTGCAAAGGACATGATTTTTTGCTTTTTTTAATGGATGCATAGTGTTCCACGATGTATATATATTACAGTTTCTTTATCTGATCCACTACTGATGGGCATGTAGATTGATTCCATGTCTTTGCTACTGTGAATAGCGCTGTGATGAACATACAAGTGCATGTGTCTTTTTGGTAGAATGACTTATTTTCCCTTGGATATATAGCCGGTACTGGGATTGCTGGGTCAAATGGTAGTTCAACTCTCAGTTCTCTAAGAAATCTCCAAACTGCTCTACACAGTGGCTGAACTAATTTACATTCTCACCAACAGTATATAAGTGTTCCCTTTTCTCCACAGCTCCATTACCATCTGTTATTTTTTTGTCTTTTTAAATAAAGCCATTCTGACTGGTGTGAGAGCATATCCTATTCTGACTTTGATTTACATTTCTCTAATGATTAGTGATGTTGAACATTTTTTCATCTATTTGCCAGCCACATGTATGTCTTCTTTTGAGAAGCATCTGTTTTTATCCTTTGTAAAGGGACTTTCAGAAAGGAAATACAAAGCTTAAGGATTTCAGTTTTACTTGACTTCTTATGATACATATTACTCACCTTGGAAAGTCTTTAAACGATCTAGTAACAGATTGCGATACACCTTTCCATCCGCTGTAAGACAAGAGATAATTGATGTCACAGAGAAAGTGATACAGAAACTCGTAACAAGAATATATAGACTATTATTTCATAAAGACAACAATCTTACATGATTTGCCTTACAGATTTAACCAGTTTAGCATCCACAAATCCTTCTCTTCCTTGGCTTTAAGAATAAAATGAAGGAGTAGAGAAAAGTTCTATATTTATTGGTATTACTATGCTGAAACTATCTCTCTGCCTTGATCCTTTTTATTCTTCTGTTAATACCTAACTTCTCTTTTTTCTTCTTTTTCTTTATGCTTTAGGACTTCCAGGCATTCCCAAGGTATTATACTAAATTAAAAATATTTAATAAATTAAAAAATCTTTATTCATTTACAAAGATTTCAAGCTCAGTCCCAATAAGTACGCTCCATCACCATAATAGTCTTTATGAGAGCCAGGACTTTTCTCTTTAATCTCATTACCTAAGAATTACTCAGTGAATATGTTGAATATAAACATAGGTGGAATAAATGATTTCCCACTACCCCCAATAATATTGTCACCTAAACTAAGTTCCCCCAAAGGCCAAAGCTGTATCAGAAATGCTCACAAGTAATTGGCAGAGTTTTTAGTAGCTTCCAGCGTTCCTTAGGTGTGAGTTCTATCCCCATGTTTTTCAAAATATCATCTACTTCATTAGCATTAATCTTGGTTCCTTTGAAAAGATGGAAAAGATGATGAAAAAATTGAAAGTGACAAACGATTTTAAACTATGAATGTCATCTAAGTTTAATTGCAGGCTTAAATAGTCAAAATGCTGAATCAATATTCTAAGGGGATGTCAGAAATAGAACTCAATCTCATAATTCTAGAGAGGAAAGTACCTTCTGAATGCTCTAATAACAATGCGATAAATCAACACTCTGAAATGGGGCTTGTATAAAGGTCTATGCCTATGACTATTGTATAAACGACTATGTAAATAATTATTTGAAGATAGGTAGCATCCATATTTGCCTATGTGATAAGATGAATTATTCCCAAAAAGAATTATGACAATGTTTGTTTCACCAGTTACATGGTAATCTAGATTTCTGGCTGTTTAAACAATGGAAAAGTGATGTTCATTGTTGAAAAAAACCCAGAACATATAGGGTATTTTATCAAGACTTTATAATTTAGTAGTTTTGCTCAAAAAGTATATAGTAAAAAACTAACCTGGGTTGTTAGATAATAGAAGATTTAAAAGTATACCAGAAAAAGTATTAGAATATAGCTATATACAACAATTTTCCCTATAACTTTTTTTTTTTTTTTCCTTGAGACGGAGTCTGGCTCTGTTGCCTAGGCTGGAGTGCAGTGGTGCGATCTCGGCTCACTGTAACCTCTACCTCCAGGTTCCAGTGATTCTCCCACCTCAGCCTCCAGAATAGATAGGATTACAGGTGTGCACCACCACCCCTGGCTAATTTTTTATATTTTAGTAGAGACTGGGTTTCACCATGTCGGCCAGGCTGGTCTTGAACTCCTGAGCTCAAGTGATCCATCTGCCTTGGCCTCCCAAAGTGCTGGGATTACAGGCATGAGCCACTGTGCCCAGCCTACCTATAACTTTTCACTCACCTGTAAATGACTCTACATTTTCCATGACCTTATTCAGTTTAACCTTCTTTTCATCTGTAAGATAAGGTACAAATGAGACCCAGACATAATGACTCGGACCCAGAAAATACGCTATAAAGACCTTACACTGTAGAATAAAACACTAATATTCCTAAGTTTACCCTGATTTGTTCTATAAATGTATTCATTTTCATGCCCATATGAGCATGGAAGTGAATAATAAAGTTCCAAATATGATAAATATATAGCACAGAAGAAGAAATTACAGTATATAAAATGGTGCTAGGAAGTTTTAAAAGCATTGCTTTGACTTCCTTTCCACTTGCCTGTCCCACTTTAGAATCCAGGAATAACCCTATGTCTATCACTTAATTACTACAGGATTTAAAAGAAATATGTTCTATAATATTGGTGTATTTACCTACCTGAAAGGTCATAGCTGGCTACTTCTACATGCAACTGTTACTCAGCCCTTTCGCCATGCTTCCAACTCCCTGGCACAAAGATTTCCAATCTTTGCTGACTCTCATTTAATTTGTGTACTTCCTGGTTGATAATTCTCATTTCTAGGGCCACATCACACAACCTTCTTAAAGAATCATTCCTGTCATGGTCTGTGTGGCTCTGCTTACCTCCCTTATGTGAGGCAATATGATTTGGTAGAAAGGGCAAACCTTTGAAGTTATATATATCTGAGCTCCCATCTTTACTCTGCCACTTAGCAGCCACATGGCCTTGGGCAAATCAGTTAACCTCTGTGACGGATCTCAATTTCCACGTCAGAGAAATTAGGATGATAATCTTGTTTGCAGAGTTATTTTGAGGATTACTGCTAACATATGTCAAGTACCAATTATTGTTTTTGGTATATAGTAGGCAGTTAATACTTGATAATTATTATCTGTGGCTATTTCAATAGAGGTGATTAGTTTATATTACCAGGAATATGAGAGCATGAGAATAAGAGAAAGGACTGGCCAGTTTCCTACATTAGCTACTTAATTAGTACACAATTCTGTGTTCATATTAATTAAATTAACATTATTTTATGCAAATAGTCTTGCAAAATATGTGTCCAAGTGGGTAAGACTGACCTGATTTATATTAGCAAAGGTTTCTAGTAAAAAGACTTATTAAATAAAGGAAGACTTCATAAAATTCTGAATCAATGTGCTTTGAATCAGAAAGAGACATAGGTGTGATACATTTTTATAGTGCAGTAAGGATCTTAGTGAATTGGCTTTTAAATCAACATATCATTAATAATCTCAGACCCACACAATACACTGTAATACTCAGGAAAGTCACTGTGTTGCTATCAGAGAGAAGGATGTATTTTCTATTTCTTTTTCATAGGATTTGAAAAACTATGCTTTTTACATGATCAAAATAACATGCTTTAAAATGTTTACTCATATTATTATCCCTTAGCTGGGGGTGAGAGGTGGGTATGCCACAATTAAAAAGGTCCTCCCTGCCACAATTGGCAAACTAGCATCTATTCCTGCTTCATTTGGTAACAGTGCTTTCCCTTTTTGGGAGGGTATAGTGTCTTATCCTCTGTGAGCAATCTGTGGGCAATCAAAGTCCCTACCTTACCCTGGGCACCAAATGGTAAGGTCTAAAAAGATCCAATCAACAGTGAAAAACCAAAGGTGGATGTTGGTATTCTGGTCACCACCAAATGGCCAGGATAAGGTAGGGACTTTCATTGCCCTGCCCACAAATTGCTCACAGAGTGGTAAGACATATATCCTCTCTTGAGACTCTGAATCTTGAAAAGCACTATGTAAGGGTGATTCATTTCTGCTTCACTGCCCTGATAAAACTGTTAATTAGTTCCTGCGACATAGGCTCTTTGATGCTGCCTTGGTTTTCTCCTTTTTGATCCTGGTTTTTCATTTGTTTCTTTGATTCTGTGAACCGCTCCATGGCCTGGCAAAAATTTCTTTTGTACTTAAATAAGCCAGATTTAGTTTCTTTTGCTTGTAGTCACAGAACCAGAATACTAAGAGCCACCTTGGTTTTCTCTTTGATTGGGTCTTTTTAGGCCAAGCTGGCAGAACATTATTTTTCTTAGTGTCAGGGCTAGTTATAGGTTAAAGCATCATGGAATATGTATGCTGATACCAGCAGGTTGCTTAACTATACCAGCCAATCACCAGTCTATAGAGAATAGTTCATCAGTGGTGAACTATTTGCTCTAGATTCACTTGCAGTAGCTTGTGAATGCTGGTAATTTATCTCCTCCTTTATCAGGTATGGAATGGAGAAGATTGTGATTTACAGTATTTTAAAGGGTGTGCCGGGCACAGCAGCTCATGCATGGAATCCCAGCACCTTAGGAGGCTGAGGCAGGTAGATCTCTTGAGCCCATGTGTTTGAGGTCAGCCTGGGCAAAATGACGAAAATCCACCTATACAAAAAAATACAAAAATTATTTGGGTGTGGTAGTGCAATGGCATCAGAGTTTGGCCTTGAACGTAGGACTCACTGTAACAGATTATTGATCTCTGATTTAAACATTTGAATCTGAGATAATAGATTTTTTTATATTAATACATTTTGAATTTTATTAGAGGATCTCAGAGCTTCCTTAGCTACTCGGGAGGCTAAGGTGGGAGGATTGCTTGAGCCTGGGAGGTCAAGGCTGCAGTGAGCTGTGATTGTGCCACTGCACTCCAGCCTGGGCAACAGAGACAGACTCTGCCTCAAAATAAATAAATAAATAAATGAAATAAAGTGTGGCTTTTTCCTTGGGTCTGTCTCAGTTTATGATCCTATCCCTCAGGAAGTAGTTCAACTTTGTCTCAATTGCTTATGGCATCAGCAAACAGCTTTACGTAGGTTAAACCAGAGAAAGGAGTGTTCTTGGCCTTTTATTAAGCAATGTCTGTTATATATATATTTTAAAATGAATCTTCAATTTTTTCTTTTTAAAAATTATTTATTGCTTTAAAGTATATCAATTTAAGAGAGATCCTGGTGGATGGTCAAAAGGCTAGATTCTTCTTCCTGAATTCATTCATCTGCTCCATAGATTTAAGAAGTCCTGGTTGGGCACAACGGTTCACGTCTGTAATCCTAGCACTTTGGGAGGTCGAGGTGAGCACATTGTCTGGGCTCAGGAGTTCTAGACCAGCCTGGGCAACATGGCTAAACCCTGTCTCTACTAAAAATACAAAAAAATTAGCCAGGTATGGTGGTGCACACCTGCAATCCCAGCTACTCAGGAAGCTGAGGCAGGAGAATTGCTTGAACCCAGGAGGTGGAGGTTGCAGTGAGCTGAAATTGTGCCACTGCCCTTGCTCTGGGTGACAGAGCAAGACTCTGTCTCACGCACAAACACACAAAAATCCCGGTCCAAGGTTACGTTTTCCAATCTTGTTGTTGGTGTTCAATTCTATTATATGAGGGGAGAATATACCAGCTATGCTTTCTGAGATTTCTAATAACCCTCATTCTGATGTTGGCTTCTGGCCTCAATTAGGGGACTACAGTAAAGGGTTAAATGCCTACTTTCTGCTCTTTTATTTCTACTAAGTCGTATCTTCTTTCAATCTTGGCTTCACTATATGTAGAAACAGATAGGTTTATACATAAACTATCTAGGAAACAAAATAGGAATATGTAGTCATTATGTAAAGTGAGGTTTCTTAATGTATTTAACTTATAAACTCTCTTTAGAACCTTATCTTTTTTTCTTTTTTTAAAATAAAAATTATTTCTTTTAATTTTAGCAGTGAGATCTAAGTGTATAGAACCTAACCTTAAAATGAAACTCCATTAGCTCATTTAATCCTCATAACTATAAACTAATCTATTGCTTATATTGATATTGAGGCTTAATATTAGGACAGAATGGTGTAAACTCTGTGGACAAGCAGGAACACTTTTCAAATCTCCACCTAGCACTTTTTTTTTTTTTAAAACTTTTATTTTAGTTTCAAGGGTACCTGTGCAGGTTGATTCCATAGATAAATTGTGTGTTGTGGGGGTTTGGTGTACCCTATTATTTTGTCACCCAGATAATAAGCATAGTAGCAGATATTGAGTGCACATGGATACAAAGAAGAGAACAGCAGACATCAGATAGCAGTTTTCTGATCCTCACCCTCCCCCTACCTCCAAGGCTGAGGTAGGCCTTGGTGTCTGTTGTTCTCTTCTTTGTGTCCCTGTGCATTCAATATTTAGCCTCCACTTATAAGTGAGAACATGTGGTGTTTGGTTTTCTGTTCCTGTATTAGTTTGCTTAGGGTAATGGCCTCCAGCTCCATCCATGTCTGGCACTAATTTTCTATTAGGGATTTATTAGTTATCTTAAAGCCAGGATGATTAGGCATGTTGTCTCTTCTGTCACAATATCTCCCTTCCTTTAGTCTAGTTAGACTTTATGGTGACTTAAGGGATTTTCTTTTTTCCGATTGATTTGTATCTTCTCTAACTTCATTTTCCTTTGAAGTGTTCCTTTGTTTCATTTCTCTGTTCTTACCTTTGTCAACTTCCTCAATGGCATAAGAGTTTAGTCTTGAAGGTAGGACTCACTGTAACAGATTACTGGTCTCTGATTTAAACATTCTAATCTGAGATAATAGATTTTTTTATATGAATACATTTTGAAATTTTATTAGAGGATCTCAGAGTTTCCTTGAATATATAATGATATGCTCACCAGTTGTTGGCAGGTGGTTCTGCAGGTCTTCAATTTCCTCATCTTCCAGCTCATAACCCATGTTTTCCAGGATAGTACCAATTTTAGAGACATTGCACTTTCCACCTTAGGAAAGAAGGAAGTGATAAAAAATAGGAACCGATAGCTAAAAAAAATTCTGATTCTAGTCACTCATCAATAACAATCAAATAGAACAAATCCATTGTACGGTAATAATTAAAAAAAAACTATTTAGGGCCGGGAATATAACGTTTTGCCACTCTTATTTCAGGGGATTCTTTCTATAGTTTGCAGAAAAGGTGTATTTAAAAGAAAATTACATATTACATAATATATAATTTTATTATATACTAATTATGTGTACTACTTTGTATATTATAAATTACATATGTATTTTTTAAAGGAACCTGATGAATTATGTTAGATTAGAATTAGAGCTCTAGTTAGCAAACAGAATTTAAAACTTTTTCAAAGTATAAATTATCACATTAAATATAGTTGTATCTAAGACCTATAGGCTAATGGGACAATAAAATAAATAATCTAATTATTATCTAATGATAAGGTCTTTTAATAGTTAAGGTAAAGCTTATAAGTCATAGTTTTACTTGCCTTATTGGGATTTTTACTTACCAGGAAATGATTTCATCTTATCAAGCAATACATTTTTATATACCTTTCCATCATCTGTAAAATAAGGCACAGTTAAGATCAAAGAAAAATTACATAGACAGTCAAAGAAAGAGTAGAAAGAACATAATTTTTTTTTTTTTTTAGATGGAGTCTTGCTCTGTCTCCCAGGCTGGAGTACAGTGGCACAATCTCAGCTCACTGCAACCTCCACCTCCCAGATTCAAGGAATTCTCCCACCTCAGCCTCCTGAGTAGATGGGATTATAGGTGTGTGCCACAGCCTCCCAAAGTGCTGGGATTACAGGCATGAGCCACCACACCTAGCCCGATTTTTAAATGTGGATTTTAAAAAAGTACTTTCTTAATTTGCATTCCTACATTTCCTATACCCACATCTCTTCATAGCTTAAGTCAAAAAATGAGAAGAAAATTCTTAATGCGGACAGTACATTCATTATACCACACTGAAACAGATGTGCCTTTTCCCCCACTCTGAGTTTTCCTTTTTCCGTCTCTTTGCTACCAGCTAATTCAGCTTTCTTTTTCTCTTTGCCCTCAAGCTTTATTTAAACTCAGGATAATGATACTCTTAATGGCAGTACTCAGGTTTGAAGATATGACAGTTTCTCAAAACTATAAATTTAAATGTCAAATGCATAATATATTTACAACCGGAGGTTAATCTTTTTCTTTTCTTTTTTTTTTTTTTTTTGTGACAGGGTCTCACGCCATCATGCAGGCTGGAGTGCAGTGGTGTGATCTTGGCTCACTGCAACCTTTGCCTCTGGGATTCAAGCAATTTTCCTGCTTCAGCCTCCTGAGTAGCTAGGATTACAGGAGTGTGCCACTACGCCTGGCTAATTTCACCATGTTGAGTTTTATCATGTTGGCCAGGTTGGTCTCAAACTCCTGACTTCAGGTGATCTTCCCAATTTGGCCTTCCAAAGTGCTGGGATTACAGGTGTGAACCACCATGCCCAGCCTCTTTTTGTCTTTTTATAGGAAATCAGAGGGGCCTATTTTTATGATATTCTCACATTGAAGTCCCCAATAGCACAAAGATAAATATCATAGTAGTGCATAAAATACCTACCAGTAATTGGCAAGATTTTCATCAGGTTCCAGAGCTCCCTATTTGTGAGCTCTATCCCCATGTCTCCCAGTACTTTTTTTATGTCCTTGGCTTGAATTTTTCCTCCTTTTAAAAGACGGGAATGTGAGACAGGTGAGAAATGCCTACTGACTCAAAATGATGAAAAGTGTTTATGTTTGTATAGTATTATCTATAGCTTTCAGATGAAGAGCACAGGAAATGGAAGTTAGTTCTTTAAATCTAAATAAGATCCTTATTTATAACGCTCTTAATGACTTAGAGAACTGAACCCAGCTCATAGTAAAGGGTTGTACAAGTTACTCAGTGATCTAAATATGTATAAGCTGTTACCTAATATGAATCATATGAATCTGGTAAAATCTGTGTTACTTTTGCTTTGCTTGAATTACGAGATAGATTAGTTTCACTGACTACATTATTTGTATACCTGTCAAAGTTTTACCTTAATGTTTACTGTGTTACTGTGGGGCTAAGTAAGTGTTTTGAATGAATGAACACATGTGTTGCCTATTTAATCACAGTGAAATGAATCACAAAATAAAAATGAGGTTTCAGAGTATAAGACTTGTTAGAGAGGTGCAGCACCACAAAGTTGATGCTAAAACATAAATAATCCAGTGGAATCTTCATCATTAAACCCAAACTTTAACAATTAAAAAAGAAGTTAATAAGTCAATGATAGAATAAGAAAATACAATTTTAAATATGTATATGAAAGTGAAATATTTTCATTTTAGTTTTATATCTTTTCACAAAATGTCTTGCTCACCTGTGAATTTATTTACTTCTTTTAGTAGTTTATGCAGATCAGTCATCCCGGAAGCTAAAAAATAATAAATACAAACAGACATAATTGTGTGCTGATTCGAAAAGATTGTCAGAGCAAAGGAATCATTTTCTTTATGATTCGTTTTGAATTATAGCCTAATAACATACATAGATAAGCATAAAATAGGGAAAATTACTCTACAAAAATGTTAACTATTAATTTCATCAATGATTCTCCCCTTCTCTCTTTTAAGATCTCAACCTTTACACATCGTGGAACATCTTCCCTCCTGGGGCATGGTCTCTTTACACTATCTACTACCAAGTCCTAACAACAAGAGGAAAACATTTCCATTTGGAACCTTAAGATATTTCCCCATTGAACATACCAACATTCCACTTTTGTACTTATTTTTTAGTAGATATGTTCATTATATCCTCAAAGATACATTCATTACATACTCAAAATAAAAATAAATCAAAGTGCTTTTAAATAGAGAATGTTTCTACTTATTCTATATCCCATCCAGACATCCTAACCCAGCATACTAGCATAAGACTTTACACATAGCAGTATTAAATACTTCAAAATTAAATGGTGGATTGGAACATATTACAATGGCACAAGTAACTCTCAAATCAGCATATTTTCTCTAAGTTGCAGATGCAGTCTATTTCAGGGTAAGAAGAAAACTAGAAACTATGCACACTATTGGTGTTTTGGTATTTTCTTGCCGTAAAAGGTTGTTTTTATTTTTTATTTTTTTCCAGACAGAGTCTCACTCTGTCACCCAGGCTAGAGTGCAATGGTGCAATCTTGACTTACTGCAACCTCCACCTCCCTGGCTCAAGCAATTC
Organism: Sapajus apella; assembly: GCF_009761245.1. Classification (NCBI taxonomy): domain Eukaryota; kingdom Metazoa; phylum Chordata; class Mammalia; order Primates; family Cebidae; genus Sapajus; species Sapajus apella. The sequence goes on from NW_022437093.1 coordinate 1,558,403, forward strand.
TCGTGCCTTAACCACCCAAGTAGCTGGGATTTTAGGCGTACACCACAAGTTGACCCGACTAATTTTTGTATTTTTAGCAGAGATGGAGTTTTGCCATATTGACCAGGCTAGTCTTGATCTCCTGGGATGATCCGCCTGCTTCGACCTTTCAAAGTGGTGGGATCACAGGCATGAGCTACCCAGCTTGGCCAAAAGGTTATGTTATTTATTAGTATGCAATCCCATCCTTCCTTGGGGGTAGTTTCCATAACACATTTTCCATACATTTAGTTAGCAGATTTGCATGTTGGGGACTCTAATTATATACAGAACAATGTATTACATAAAACTCCTATGGAGCACAGAAATAAAACAATATGAAAAATAGTGAAGAGAAGTTTAGGACCATGGAGGATACAGCAATAAGGTTTACCTTACATTTAATCAGAGTTACAGAAGAAACAAACCTATGGATTAAAGACAATATTGGAAGAGATGATAACTAATAATTTTTCAGATCTGATAAAAGATTCCAATTGTCAGACTCAAAAAGCCCAGTGAATCCCATGGAGAATAAATGAAAACAAATACATTCCAATCTTCCATAGTGAAACTTCAAACCAAAGACAAATGTCTTAAAAGCAGCAGCAGCAGCAGCAGCAGTAACAACAACAATAACAACAAAAAGATTACTTTCTAAGGAAAAATAAATAGATTCACAGTTGACTTTTCATCACTTCTCATCAGCAACATTAGAAGGCAGAAGATAGTGAAATGATATCTAAAATGTGCTAAAAGAAAATAACTGTCTACCTAGACTGCTACATCCAGAGAAAATATCTGTCAAAAAGTAGAGCAAAACAAAGATATTTTCAGACCAAAAAGAAAAAAGGAGTATTTGTCACTAGCAGATCCTAAATAAAGGATATTATGTTAGTGATCCCAAAGGGAAGGCTTGAAGTACAAGAAAAAATGAAGAGCAAAAAATAGGTAAACATTTGGGTAAATCTGAATAGATGCTGACTTGGTAAAATACTATTACTTACATAGTTTTGCTGAATTAAAAGAAAACAAGATAGCATGAATGACATAAAAACAACATTAATATGGGGAAGGGGAAAAATAGAGTTAAAATGTTCTCAGGTCCAGAAGAAAATGAATTTGGGGATGTAGTAACCTGCAAATTTATATGATTTTCTTTATCAAGGTCAGCAATAGAAGTGAAGATCTGAATGACTGGGTTGATCAAAATTTGTTTAATAGAGCAGGAATGACAGAGAGAGTAGTTTGACAACCAAAGAAGTTAGAAAATAGTTTATATATTGAAAGGGGATGGAGAAATCCAGGAACTGGCATTTTTGATGAAGATGAGGTATATTTCTTGGGAATAAGAGAACTGGAAGGTTAAAAAAGAAGCTAAAATATTGCTTGTTACGATTTCTAAAGTAGAGGAGATGAGACCAAAGAAGGAATAATGTGAGCCAATGCCAAAACACAGGAAGAATGGATCATGAAGTTGGTATATCACAAAGGTATAGAGAAATGTATAGCTGGATGATAGGACCTTCAAATGTTATTATACTATATACTAACAAAAATAAAAAAATAAAAAGTTACTAAAATTATGTACTTAATCTGAAATTAATGACCACTTCTCTTTGGTTAATAAGCTATCTAGCAACTCTCAAGTACAGACTTATTTATAACTCACTCTAACACATATACCATGTACCCTGAAATTAATAAAAATGCACCAAATCAAAATGTGTTCTTATATTAGGACTGAGTTCTTCTCTAAGTTATAAAAAGCCATATTAGCACCCAAACAGATCTAGCCTTAGGAATTCTCATACATAAGCCTATAAATAAAATTTCCTCAAAAGGTCTAATATTGTCTATGTTGCTCACCATCAACTGGTAGGTTTTGTGACAAATCTTTAAGTTCCTTATCTGGAACCATGATTTTCATGTTTTCCAAAATGTTTTCCAGGTTACTAACATCAACCTTTCCACCTAAGGAAAGAATCAAGAATACGAGGGAAATCACAAGAAAATTTCAGTTAATCCCCATGTACTGTGGCTATCAGCAAAAATATCAATGACCCAAATGTTTAAGTGCATAAAGGTGGACAAGATGGGATTAGAATTGTAGCCTCTTGGCTGATCTTGAAAATCCTACAAATTACAGATTGATTTTCCAATGAATTACAATTGTGGAGACAAAGTGAAAACATCTTTCTGGTAGGAAGGGCCTAAATGCTCAGTTTAGTTCTTTCAGTTACTGAAATGCCCTGAACAACTGCCAATAGTTCACTTCACATTTTCTATGTAGAACCAGATTTAAATCTGCTTTTCAACTAAACTGGGCAAAAGCCAAACTTGGCAGCAAAATGAAAGATGATTTGGAAAATGCAGCTATATTTAGAAACAGCAGAATAAATACAGAGTTTATTATTATAAGAGATGGTGAGACCTGTAAGAGAATAACCAGGCAAATTTGAGGCAGGAGGATTCTCTTCATGCTTCTTACCTTTGAATGATTTCACACCATCTAGCAATCTATTTTCAGATATAGTTCCATCATCTACAGGAAAAGGCAAGATTCACAGCACAGACAAAGTGATACAGAGATTTAGAAAACTGGTACAAAATATCATTTCATAAAAATATTTCTAAATGATTTGCTTTAGGAATAATTTTGATTTTTGCCATCCCATGAGTTTGGAATCACAGAATGGAGAAAACTCTCAGAGTGCTATTAAGGGGCCATGGAGGATACAGCAATAAGGTTTATCTTACATTTAATCAGAGTTACAGAAGAAACAAACCTATGGAATAAAGACAATATTGGAAAAGATGATGGCTAATAATTTTTGTGAATCTGTTTATTTTTCCTTAGAGAGTAATATTTTTGTTGTTGTTGTTGTTGCTGCTGCTTTTAAGACATTGTGTTTGGTTTGAAGTTTCACTATGGAAGATTGGAATGTATTAAGTATATTAATGACTTAATTAAAGTAATTATTTAATCATTTAATAGTGGTAAACAGCTTTAAAGGAATATGAACGTGTCTTTTACTTTTCTTCTATAATTATTCCTTCTTTCTTCTACTTTCCTATTCCTTTCACTTTCCCATTTTTCCTCACATTTCTCAGCTCAACTATTAGTTGTCAGGGTGGAACCAAAAATAACAAAAATTTTTATATCCAATGGCAAGATTTCAAGAAAATAGAGTTGGTGACTCTCAAAGAAATAATTATATTTTCCAAAGGAAGAACAAGTTCATGCTAAAATTTCTTCATCATTTTGCTTTTTTAAACTAGAATATCTAATAGGTATAGGTTTTTGTTTTGTTTTGTTTTTTGTTCGGTGTGTGTGTCTTTTGCAGTTGCTAGGTTGTCTTAAGTACATAGGGCTAAACTTCTTCAAAAGGTCCATTAGTATTTGAAGTGCTCACCATCAATTTGCAGATTTTGTACCAGTTCCAAGTATTCTTTAGGTGTGAATTCTATTCCAAGGCCTTCAAGAATATTTCTCAGATTTTTCGCATTAAGTTTTTCTCCTTCAAAAAATAGAAATGACAAGTTTAGTTGTTAATATTAAGAATTATCTATGTATTCAACAATATGAAAGAAAATTGTCTTTGTTTATACATTACCATCTCTAACAGCTGATAAAAAACAAAGGCATACCAAGACCTACTGTGTGGAATAACTGTTAAAACTCATAAATGAATTCATTAAAGTTGCATGATACAAAATCAACATATAAAAATTAGTAGTGGGTTGGGTGTGGTGGCTCATGCCTATAATCCCAGCACTTTGGAAGGCTGAGGCAGGAGGATTCCCTGAGCCCAGGAATTTGAGATCAACACAGGGAGCCTGGGAAACACAGGGAGACCACATCTCTACACAAAATAAAAAAAAAAAAAATTAGCTGGGTGTGGTGGTGTGTACAAGCACTCAGCTACTTGGGAGGCTGAGACAGGAAGATCACTTGAGACTGGGAGGTAGGATGCAGTGAACTGCGATTGTACCACTATGCTCCAGCCTGGATGACAGAGTGAGACCCTGTCTCAAAAAAGAAAAAATTAGTAGTGTTTCTATATCCCAGCTTTGAACTATCTAAAAAAGAGAAAGAAAATAATCCCATTTACAATAACATCAAAAATTTTAAAAATGGGAATAAATTTAACCAAGGATTTGAAAGATCTGTACACTGAAAGCTATAAAACATTGATGAAATAAACTGAAGAAGACACAAATACACGCAAAGACATTCTATGTTCATGGATTGGAAGAATCAATACTGTTAAAATGTTTATACTATTCAAAGTGACCCATATATTCAGTGCAATCCCTATCAAAATTCCAATGTCATTTTTGACAGAAATAGACAAAACAATCCAAAATTTTATATGGAACCACAAAAGACCCCAAATAGCCAAAGCAATCTTGAACAAAAGAGAACAAAACTGGAGGCATCACACTTCCTGATTTCAAAATACATTACAAAGCTACAGCAATGAATATCGAATAGCAGTGGCATAAAAAAACATATTGGCCAGTGGAACAGGACAGAAAGCACAGAAATAAACCCATGTATTTACAGTCAATTGATTTTCAACCAAAGTACCAAGAACATACAGTCTCTTCAATAAATGGTGCTGAGGAAATTGGATATCTACGTGCAGAAGAAATAAATTAGATCCTTATCTCACCTACATATAAAAATCAACTCAAAATTGACTAAAGACTAAACAAGACCTGAAACTGTATAGCTACTAGAAGAAAACACAGGGGAAAACTCCATGACTTTGGTTTGAGCAATGATTTTTTAGATATGATCCCCAAAGTATAGGCAACAAAAGCAAAAACAGAAAAATGGGATTATATTAAATTAAAAAGCTTCTGCACAGTGAAGGGTTTCTTGATGGGAGACTTTTTATTACTGATTCAATCTCCTTGCTCTTCATTGGTCTGTCAGATTTTCTATTTTTTCATGATTCAGTCTTAGTAGAGTGTATGTTTCTAGGAATTTTTCCATTTATTCTAGGTTGTCCAAATTGTTAATACAATTGTTCATAGTAGTATCATCGTATTATCCTTTTTATTTCTGGGTATCGATTGTAATGTTTTCTCTTTCATTTCTCATTATGTTTATTTGAGCCAGCTCTCTCTTTTTCTTAGCCTAACTAATAGTTTGTCAATTTTGTTTACCTTTTCAAAAGAACAACTTTTAGTTTTGTTTGTTTTTCTAGTCTCTATTTCTGTTCTTACCTTTGTTATTTCCTTCTTTCCCTCTGCCAAGTTTGGGGTTAATTTTTTCTCCTTCTGTATTTAACCTGTCATTCATTTACTGAATCTTGGCAATTATACATATCTTACCTCTAAATGTTTTATTTTTGAGAAGTCAAGTGAAAGCACAATGAGGCATCAAACCATATACCTTGTAAGGAGCTAATATCTAAAATATATACAGAACTCAACTCAATAGCAAGAAAACAACCTAATTAAAAAATGATAAAGGCCCTGAAAAGATATTCAAAAGAAGACATATGAATGTCAACAGATATTTGAAAAAATACTCAACATCTCTAATAATCAGGAAAATGCAAATTAAAACCCCAGGGAGATATCCCATTACATCTTTTTTTTAATGTAAAACATGACCACATTTAATGTTTACATAGCCATTATATATGTATTATATTTAAGTCTTTATAATACACATTTGAAGAAGATAAAACAAAATATAAAATAAATGATTTCAGCATTCAACTCAATAAGCAAAGATTGAACAACAAAATGAACCAAAGGAAACTAGAAAGAGGGAATGAATTAATGAAAGTAGAAGCAGAAACTGATGAAACAGAAAAAAAGAGGTTGATAAATTAAACCAAAAGATAATTCTTGACAAGACCAATAAAATCAAGAAAACTCCCAGAAATATTATTTTTAAAAAAGAAAGAGAACATAAACAACATAAGGAATGAAAAAGGAACTATAACTACAAAAGACACAGAACAGTTTAACAAAATCACAAGAGACTCTTATGTAACTTGATACCAATACATTATCAAACCTAGGGATAGTAAATAGCTTTCTATTAAAATACAGACCAGAATATAGACAAAAAATATACCAATATTTACTGAAGAAGAGGTAGAAAAATCTGAATCAACTGATGATCATAGACAATATTGATAAAGTTATTTAGTACTCTCCCTAAATGCACCAGAACCCCCAAAACATTAAAAGCTTCTAAACTCATGGCTGATTTTATCCTTACATCCAAAGCAGGAAAAGATACAAAAGAACACACATGACATGTACACACAAGAGAATTAGACATGAAACGTGTGTGTGATATTGATTGGATTTCATTGCCTTGATTCTCTCTATGGAAGCTTGGGCAGGTGGAGGGAAGTTTTGTCTTTGTTCCTTCACCCTCCCTCTACTCATCTCTAGAATCTCATGTCCACACGCAGCTCACCGAGATCACTTTGCGTATAGTCCCATGGCAGTTCCACTGCACCCAAGTAGTATCTTCTGGTGGCACTTCATTTTGTGGATGTTGAAACTTAAGCACGGAGAGGTTAGGCAACTTCTGCATGGCCACAAAACTTGTTAGTGGTAGCATTCGAATCCATGTACTCTGGCTCCAGAAGTCATGCTCCTAACCACTATGCTATACTTCTGTAACTGGGTCGTGGGATGGGATGGGCTGGGGCTCAGCTCCTCCCCCACATTTGATGTGCCCAAGGTTCTTGGGCTTCCTCGCCCCAGGAATGGGGAAGAGGCCATGGTGGCACAATGAGCTTACCGGTTAAGTAAGTATTGGATCCAAAGAGTTTTGCAGAGAGCGATTTATTAGGCAGAGATAGAAAGAGAGAGAAGCAGAGCGAGCTCCCACATTGCTGTGGGGGGGGGGGATCCCAGAGAGGGAAATCCCTCCTTACACCTCTTAGAATAGCTGTTATCAAAAAGACAAAAGATGTCCAGGATGTGAAGAACAGGAAACACTTGTACACTGCTGGTGGGAACATAGATTTTTAAAAAGGAAAACAGCATGGAGGTTCCTCAAAAGGGTAAAAACTGAATTACCACATGATCCAGCAATCCCACTTCTGAGTATATATACAAAAGAAATGAAATAAAAGTGTTGAAGAAATACCTACACTCCTATATTTATTGCAACATTATGCATAATAACCAAGACATGGAATCAACTACAGTGTGCATCAATGCATGAAGGGATAAAGACAATGTAGTATATATGCACAAAGGAATAGCGGGCCACCTTTAAAAAGAAGGAAATCCTGTCATTTGCAACAACGTGGATGAACCTGGAGGACATTATGTTAAATGAAATAAGCCAGGCAAAGAAAAACAAGCACTACCTGGTCTCATTATATATGGAATCTAAAAAAGTTGAACTCATAGAAGCAAAGAGTAGAATGGCAGTTACCAGAGGCTAGAGTCAGGGGTATGCTGGTCAAAAGGTACAGGTTTCAGTTAGACAAGAGAAATACATTTTAGTGAACTCTTGTACTGCATAGTGAGCATAGTTAATAAAAATGTGTATTTCAAACTTGCTAGGGATAAAAGAAATTATCAACAGAGTAAACAACCTACAAAATGGGAGAACATTTTTGCAAACTGCATCTGACAAAGGTCTAATATCCAGCATCTACAAGGAACTTAAACAAATTTACAAGAAAAAAACAAAACAAAACAAAACAAAACAAAAAACCCATTAAAAAATGGACAAAGGACATGAACAGGTACTTATCAAAAGAAGGCATACATGTGGCCAACAAGCATATGAAAAAAAGCTCAACATCTGATCATTAGAGAAATGCAAATCAAAACCACAATTAGATATCATCTCATACCAGTCAGAATGGCTTTATTAAAAAGTCAAAAAATAATACATGCTGGTGAGGTTGTGGAGAAAAAGGAACGCTTACACACTGTTGGTGGGAATGTAAATTAGTACAACCATTGTGGAAGACAATGTGGTGATTCCTCAAAGACCCAAAGTCAGAACTACTATCTGACCCAGTAATCCCATTATTGGGCATATATCCCAAAGGAATATAAATCATTCTGTTATAAAGATACATGCACATGTAGGTTCATTGCAGCACTATTCACAATAGCAAAGACATAGAAACAACCCAAATGTCCATCAGTGATAGACTGGATAAAAATAATCTGGTACCTATACGCCATGGAATACTATTCAGCCATAAAAAAGAATAAGATTATGTCCTTTGCAGGGACGTGGATGGAGCTGGAGGCCATTATCTTTAGCAAACTAATGCAGGAGCAGAAAATGAAATACCACATATTCTCACTTACCAGTGGGAGCTGAGTGATGAGAACATAGGGACATATAGAGGGAACAACACACACTTGGGCCTAATAAAGGGGGGAGAAGATCAGGAAAAATAACTAATGGATATTAGGCTTAATACCTGAGTGATGACATTAGTGGTAAAACAAACTCCAATGACACACATTTACCTATGTAACAAACCTGTACAACCTACACATGAACCTCTGAACTTAAAAGTTAAAAAAATTGCTAAGGGTAGATTTTGAATATTCTCACCATAAAAATGATAAGTAGGTGAGGTAATGACCTCACCTACTTGATTAGCTTGATATAATAATTCCACAATGTATACATATATTAAAATGTCACATTGTACCGTATACCTCCCTTCCTCCCTCCTCTCCCTCACCCTC
>NW_022437093.1:1567145-1576710 GCF_009761245.1 Sapajus apella
ATCTTGGCTCACTGCAACCTTGAACTGCTGGGCTCAAGTGATCCTCCTGCCTTGGTCTCCCAAGTAGCTGGGATTATAGGCCTGCACTATGCCTGGCCAATTTTTAAATTTCTAGTGAGTCGAGATCTTGCTATGTTGCCAAGGCTGGTCTTGAACTCCTAGGATCAAGTGATCCTTCTGCCTTGGTCTCCCAAAGTGCTGGAATTACAGGCATGAGCCACTGGTACCCAGCCCAAACCTGCAAGAAACACATTATTCCAACCTATTTTTTTTTTTTTTTGAGACAGGATCTCACACTGTTGCCCAGGCTGGAGTGCAGTGGTGCTCATCATTGCTCACTATAATATCAAATTCCTGAACTTAAACGACTCCTGCTTCAACATTCTGAGTAACAGGGACTACAGGTGTGGACCACTACCTCCAGGTAATTTGAAAGTATACAGGTATTGATCGACTTGCGACCTATGCAACTTATGACCATTTGACTTTATGACCACAATCACTAGCCACGACTGCTCTGCGTCTGGCAGCGCAAACGTTGCCCAGCTGGGCGTATGACAGTGCGGACCAGCTTCTGGCAGCACTACCACCTCCACATGCACCATTTCAACTGTTATCCCAGACTCGGTACAGCAATTTGTGTTTTGTGTCTTGGATATTTTTCATCAAACCCCTCCCAAGATGTCTACCAAGAGGAAATTGTCTTCGTCTACGCCTCTTTGTCTACGGTTTATCTTTACTGAATAAACTTCTTATACATTTTGAAGCAATGGACCCAAACATCGAACGATTTGCAAGGATTGAACGGATGGCGCACGATGTGTTTCGTCCGTATTGTGAAATTTATGAAGAAAAAAAGAAACATACAATTCAGACAAAGCTCACCATGTTTATGAAAAAACCAACTCCGGTAACTCCAACTGCTGCCTCAGATGACGACATCAACGATCCGCAGCCAAGCACCAGCGACCAATAAAATGTTGCGTACATGTTTATATATTTTGATATGTTTTGCAATTGGGAAAATGTTTCCTATGGTATTTTTTACACCTGTATTTTGTATTTTCGTATGCACCTGTATTTTGTAATTTTGTATATTTTGCAAATATTAAACCAGTTGTAATGCAGTGTTTTACTTAAACCTGACAAATGTAAAAATAAGAAACAAAATGGTGTAGAGATGATACAAATGGCATAAAATGAACAAAGAAAATTATGATATATAACAATAATGAAAGAAAATTATGATAAAATATGACTTAAAGATTTTTATAACATCATTTCACAGTACTGTACATATAGCCTACTCAACTTATGACCAAATCGTGTTACGACCGGTCTGTCTGAACCAATCATGGTCGTAAGTCGAGCACTAGCTGTATATATTTTTTGTAGAGACGAGATCTCACTATGTCGCCCATGCTGATCTTGAACTCCTTGAGCAAACCTCCTGCATTGGCCTCCCAAAGCACTAGAATTACAGGTGTGTGCCACCATATCTGGCCAATTCTAATTTTATACAAATTCTTTCAGAAACTAATAAAAAGGAAATATTTCCCCAATACGGATTATATATGGCCAATTTAACCTTGATACCAAAAGTACATGAAAATTATGGAACATGATAGTACATAAAAGAAAATTATACAACAATTTCAGTCATGAAAACAGATTTAAAAATCTGATAGAAAACATCAGTAAGCCTAATCCAAAATTCATGCCTAAATTCAATATATCTTAGTAATGCAAGAGTGGTTTAAGTGAAAAAAATGTATGTGTGCCATTTTCCACATCAAAGATTAAAAGAAAAACCATACAATCATCTCAATAAACAAATTATTTCAATAAACATTATTGATCAAGTACAATAGCCTAGGTATTGTTCCAAATACTGGGGGTTACAGTAGTGAAAAAAACAGGCAAACACCTTGCCTTCATCTTCCAGCGAAAAGAGAATAGGAGAATTCCTTAACTTAATAAAGGGTTGGTCATCCGGAAATTTCAACAAACATTCTCAAAGATAAAATGTTAAGACATTTCCTTTACAATCAGGAATGAGACAAGAATGACTATGAACACTGTATTTAGCAGTATAGATTAGAAGTCCTAGTTATTGCAGTAAGGCAAGGAAAAACATATAAGTTGGAACACTTGAATTTTCTTTTTATTTTTTCAATTTATATTTAATTTCCCAAAGCAGATTCATTGAACAGTTGAAAAAGAAGAAACAGAAACAGTCCCCATTTGTAGGTAATTATCTATATATATAATTTATATATCCATGTGACACATAAAAATTTATTTATCTACACACAACACACAAAATGCGTGTATCTACATATGATACATAATAATTTATGTATCTAAAAGACTCCGTTAGTACCTATGAGCAGATTGCTGGAATTAATGGAGAGTTTTGCAAGAAGTTGGTTTAAGATCAGTATAGAAACATCAGTTGCATTTCTATACTTTAACCAAAGAAAGAAAACATAATTTAAAAAAAAAACAGCATTTTGATTAGCAGAACATTAAGATACTTAGAAATGAAGCTAATAAGGTTTCTTTTTTTTTTTTGAGACAGGGTTTTGTTTTGTTGCCCAGAACTAGAGTGCAGTATCACAGTCATAATTCACTGCAGCCTCAAACTCCTGGACTCAAGTGATCCTCCTGGCTCAGCCTCCCAATGTGTAGGGATTATGGCATGACCCACCATACCCAGACATAAAATATTTACTGAAAGACAGTAAGGCAAATTAAATAAATGGAGATCTATATCATGCTTGGAAAAACAATTGATCATAATCTTTTCTCATGAAATTGATGTATGGAGATTCAATGCAATTTCAATATTAAAATTCCAATAGATTTTTAAAAAATGAATTTGACAAGCTGATTCTAAAATTTATATGGGAAAATAGAACCAAGAATCACAAGATGCCCCTAAAAGATGAATAAAGTGAGACATGATGTCCTAACTGATAGAAAGATCTATTATAAAACCAGAGTAATCAGTAATTAGATAGTTAAGAAACACCCAAGCATATATGGGAACTAATTTATGACACCCAAGCATATATGGAAACTGATTTATGACAAAGTGAATATTACAAATCATCTGGGAAAGAAGGGATCATTTAATAGATAATGCTGAAACAACTGTTTATCTGTAAATAAAAGATTAAAATTAGATCTGCATCTCATTAAAAAAATCAACTACAACTGAATTAGAAACTTAACGCTGAATGTCAAAACTTTCAACTTTAAGAAGAAAATATGGACTACTGTTCATGACTTGGGGCAAGAATATATTTTTTAGAAATGACCCAAAATATGCTAAACTTGAAAAAAGTAATAAAATTTATTATATTAAAATTATGAACAGCTTTTTAACAAAAGGCACACTAGAGAAAGTGAAAAGGGTAAGACAAACTCTGGGAGAAGACACATATATAATTGACAAATGATTGACATCTAGACATACATATAAAGAGCTATAAAAAAAGATAACCTAATAGGAAAATAGGTAAAAAGGCATTAATTGGCATTTTATTGAAGATAAAATACAAATAGGTAATAAATATATAAAAAGATATTCAGCTTCATTAGTAATCAAGGAAATGTAAATTTAAACCTTAATTAGATATTCTTTTACATCTACTAAACTGGAAAAAAAACTTTCATAATAGCATTGTAAATCTCCTAGTTTGCTCGAAAGATGATTAATATTACAGCTATTTTTGGTATGAATTGGCACTACTTTAATAAGTTGAATATTCATATACACTATGATGAAGACATTCTATTCTTGAGCATACCCTAGACTTGAAGTTTAGTAATGGAACTCTTGTAAATGTGACTCAGGGATTGTTTATAATGTTAAACCTATAATAATGATATATAAAAGAATATTTAAAAACAGGAACAATGTAAGTATACATACATAGGTAATTTGATAAATTATGGTATATTTGAAGAATACAATCTTTATATATAAGTATATAGTAATGAAAAAGAATAAACTAAAATAAGCTATAAAATCCTAAGTGACATAATTATCTTAAAAAAGAAAGTTACAGAAAATTAAATATATATATGTAGTATTTTTATACAGTCAAACCAAGAAAAATGAAAGACTATGTTGTTATTACATAGGTGATAAAACTATTATTTTTTAAAAGAAAAATAAACAATATAAAATTCAGAATAGTGTTATCTCAGAATAGGGAGGCAGGGAAATGGGGGGGGAGTAACCATGGGTTGTTCCAAAGATATTGAAAATATTCTAGTTATTTTGTTGATTTTTGGATTCATGGATATTAGCAGGATGTTTATAAATATATGTACTAACTGAAAAGATGAGAAAAATAATTTAAAAACTACAATTTAAATATTTACAGTAAGTTTTAACTTGCCTGTAACTGCTTTCACATCATCCATCACCTTTTTCAGGGGAACATTTTCATTAGCTGTAATACAAAGCATAACAAATTTGGACAATGACATAGAACTTAGAAAAATTATAAGTTACAGCCCAATGAAAGACTATGTATTTTAATAAACTGTGTTCATATTAAGTTTATATTTCCTGGTTTGAGTGCTTAATTCTTTATTAGTAAAGAGGACCAAGGTAGTCAGCCCATGTTCCTTAAACACAGGGTTTGACTATGACAAACGTACTGTGTCCTTGATTCTTGGGTTTTCAGATATTTTCTAATAAGTGTGGTAAAAGACACTATCATAGAGATTTTTTTGCATGTGTGAACCTGACATCTAACACAGATACTGAGCTTCTATCTATCCTCAACATGCTTTCCTCTAATGTTTTCAACTTCTGTATATATCTCAAAATGGTGGTGACATGTGGTTGTTAGATACTTGAAGAAATATTAATGATGTTCTGCTACTTGCTATTGTAGATATTTTTCTCTCATTTATTTCTGGCTTTCTTTGTTGTTTATTCATTCATTTCCCCCCTTGCTCTCATGTCTGCTTCTCCCTACTATTCTCTGGCCTGATAACAGTTGTGAATGTCCTCTCAGCATTGCTTATAGTTGAGCAGGATAATAATCCAGATGAATAAAAATGACAAAAAACAGGAGTTCTTATTTTCACACCAAGTTCTTCTCCATGATTCTTAGAAATGTCTTAAGTGCTTCAAATCAATCTAGTTTTAGAAATTCATATACATGATCCTTTGGCTGGGCGTGGTGGCTCACACCTGTAATCCCAGCACTTTGGGAGGCTGAGGCAGGTAGATTACGTGGTCAGGAGTTCAAGACCAGCCTGGCCAAGATGGTGAGACCCTGTCTTTATTAAAAATACAAAAATTAGCCAGGTGTGGTGGCAGTTGTCTGTAATCTCAGCTACTCAGGAGAATCGATTGAACCCAGGTGGCAGAGGTTGCAGTGGGCCGAGATCAAGCCACTGCACTCCAGCCTGGGTGATAGAGTGAGACTCCATCTCAAAAAAAAAAAAAAAAGAAAAAAGAAAAAAGAAAGTAAAAAAGAATTTCATTTCATATTCATGATCCCAAAATTCTAAAGTCTCCCCTAAGGCAAAATACTTATTTACAATGCTCACCATCAACAGGTTGATTTTGTATCACACTTTGGAGTTCCTTATTTTTGAGCTTGATCCCCATGTTCCCCAGAATTGTGTTCAGGTTACTGATATCAATCTTTCCTCCTTAAAGAAGAGAAAGAAATGTGATTTTTAAAAAAAGCCTAATAAAGACAATGTGAAAAATACTTTTCATGCTGATGAGTTAGTTAAAGTCTGAGAGTTAATTGCAATGAACTAATTGGAAAATAGGTTGGCAATGACTATCATGATCCATTAAAATGTTCATAAATATGGCCAGGTATAGTAGCTCACGCCTATAATCCCAGCACTTTTGGAGGCTGAGGCGGGAAGATTGCTTGATCCCAGGAGTTCGAGACAAGCCTGGGCAACACAGTGAGACTCTGCCTCTATTATTTAAAAAGTTCAAAAATCTTAGCCCAATAGTTTCACTTTTGGGAATACAGGTAAACCTTATGCCAACAGAGGGAACAAGTTCATTATAGCCTTTGTTACAATAAGTAAAACAAACTCAAACACGTAGAATTTAAATATCTAACAACAGGGCATTAAGTAAATCAATGTATTTTCAACTCATAGGAAATTATTTAGCTATAGCCATTAAAAATATGTTTGCCACAGGAAAAATATACATTTTGAAAATAAGGTGGAATTATACATATTTACTAAAGTCCTTATGCCCAGTAAAAATAAACATAAAACAAACAATGTAAATAATAACTGTGATTTTTCTGCTATTCCACAGATAGCAAGCACATAAGTAGAGTGAACCTCAGATAGACAATATCAATTTATTATTCTACCAGATGGACTAATTTCTCCTGTGCTTATCATACTGTGAGCATTTTAACTCAGTATGATTCCAGTATTAGATATATTTTTGCATATCATGGATCTTGACCAATTGCTTCATCTAATTTTTCAACTATAGAAATCTATTCCATCATTGGATGAAAAAGTTACTAAGTTGGAACTTATCAAGACTAGTATATTGGTAACTTTTATGTGATCTTCCAATAGGATTTCAGGGTAATTTTGACTATATGAGGTTTTTAATATTTTAACTATACAGGCTTCAAAATATTAAGAGTGGTTATGATTAGAAAGGAGGACTATGAGTATTATTTTAAAAAAATTAGACACTGCTGGGTGTGGTGGCTTACAACTATAATCCCAGCACTTTGGGAGGCAGAGGCAGGTGAATCACCTGAGATCAGGAGTTTGAGATCAGTCTGAGTTTGAGTTTCACCAACAGGGTGAAACCCTGTCTCTACTAAAATTACAAGTATTAGCCAGGTGTGGTGGTGGGTGCCTGTAATCCCAGCTATTCAGGAGGCTGAGGCAGGAGAATTGCTTGAACCCAGGAGGCGGAGTTTGCGGTGAGCCGAGACTGTGCCATTGCACTCCAGCATGGGGGACAAGAGTGAAACTGTGTCTCAAAAAAAAAAGTTAGATACTTTATTTACTGGCCATGTGACACTTTTTAATATTGAAAAAAATAAATAAATAAATAAAAGAATACTAGCAATTCAGAGCCAAGCATTATGATGGTTATTTTCAGCACTGTGAAGGCCCCAACTTTAATTAGACCTATCTAAGACTAAATAGAAAGCAAAAGCGGAGATACTTAAGATTGTTTGCTTTGAGAGTGATCCTGGGATGAAGCTTGCACAGCATACACACACGAAAGACTATAAGATCAATATATAAACAATAAACAGAAGAGGTAGTACAATTATGCCCTCATTACTAGAAATAAAGACAAAGATTGAGAATCTCAATCTTACATACTTTCTTATCACATTTATTACACACCTTTGAAAGACTTCAAACCCGTTAGCAATCTATTCCGAAAAACTTTCTTATCACCTGTAAGAAAAGGCACAGTTCAGGACAGAGAATGACTCACTAAGAGGCTATAAGGGGCAGACTTTTCTTTGTTAAACTGACCTTAGAAACTGACCCTCTTTCACCTTCAAATAATGATGAAGTTAAGCAACAAAGATTTCATTATGATATGGAGTGGTAATCTAGTGTAGAGGTCAAGAGCCTGCAATTAAATTCTTGCCCTGCAGACTGGCTTTGTGGCCTTAAGCAAGTTACTTACTCTTTCTATGCCTCTGTTTCCACCACTGTAAGATAGAGATGTGTCATCATTATGTGTGGTGAGGATAGTAACTGCACATCATTAGGACTTAAGTCTATATGTTATTGTTAATAGAACTACTTACTCTTTGACACTGAAGGCAACTGTTGGTTTTAAATTACAAAGCTGAAACTCCTCTCCTCCCTTATTTCTATCACATTTTCATTCTGTTTACCTCCTCCTACAGCTAAAGTTTGACATGTCAATGGCCGAATGGGTAGCAGCAGGGATTTGCTTAGTCCTTGGTGGCAAAGCTCATGCTTGAAGGTTTTAATAACTTCCAAACTGTTATAACATATGGAAAAATTTAATTTCCTAGCAGCTGGTATAAGAACTGCTTGCAGGGATAAATAAGCAAAAGCTCATTTTGGGAAGATGTGGGGACTTCGTGTTTAAAGGAAGAAACAACATTCCTAATAGAGAGGGGAGATAAGTTTGGTATCCTCCCAGAAATTGAGAACAGAGGAAAGAATTTTTAGGGTTTAGCTCTGTGAGAGATAAGAGTCAGGAAAAGGGAATCACCAGTGGCAATAGATGAAAAGTGATTCTGGGAAAGGGCAGAAATTCTCATGAGGACTTTGGCAATGTTTACTGAGAGACAACAGATATAAATCCCTTTCCTCCTTGCAAAATCATAAGTAACATCTTTCTTTCTCAACACTGGTTTTGCAGAAGAGGATTCTTTTGGGGGTTGAATTCTGCACCCAAGTTAGCACATAACAATGATTGTTCATATGGAAACAAGAGCTGGAGGATGTGTGCAGGTAGCATGTGAACATGCATCACTTTCACATATACATTTAAAGAGTAGAACCATAAAACTAAACTGCCTGGAGTTCACAGTAACGAACAGTCAGCTCACCATCAACTGGTAGTAATGTTAGCAGTTCCACACATTCCTTATCATTGACTTCTATCCCCATGTCTCCAAGAACATTTTTCAGATCTCTGGCATCAACCTTTTCTCCTTTGAAAATATGGAATGTTAATAGGCAAAAAGTTTACAAATTAATAACTTTAAAAATAATTTTAAGTTCCTATTAACCTAATTCAGTGATGATTTTTTATTCTTATAATATTTCATATAGCATCACTCTCAATTTGGAGTTAAAGAGCAAAGGCAAAATGGAACATGCAAATGTAGTGTGACAACAGAAGTCAAGGCAAACCTGTTCCTATAATATCAACATGATGAAGGCTCTCTTAATGTTGAGGATAATACGTAAAATGAAATCTAGTTAACAAATTAGATAGTCAGTTGCCAACAGAATTTTGGCAAGAGATACTATACTGATTATTACGAAACTACATGTATCTCGAGCTTTGCAAACTTTAACCTCTTTATTATTGTGCTTGCCTGAAATTTAGCTATATTCATTCTGCAAAAAACATATAGGTGAAAAAATATCTCTTCAGAATACTGAACTTTTAATCAAGACGACATTATGTGGTTTATTTTTAAAAGTTTATCCAATATCAAATTGATTTCATCACACAGAAATATTTTACAATAATTGGGTAAAATGATAAAATTAATCTAACAATAGACTATTGGGGAAACAGCATCTAAAATATAATTGACTGTAAAGCATTAGGGTTTCAGTGTTACAGAAACCCACCTGCAGCAGACCCCGACCTTCCTGATGAAACAAGAGTCAAGAGGCAAAGGGGAGGATCCAAGATGGCCGTTTAGGAACAGCTCGGGATTGCAGCTCCCAGTGAAAGCGCAGAGGGTGAGTGGACGCCGCATTTTTATTGCCCACAGACTAGGCAATTCCCAGGTGGAGGATCTCCACAGGTCACCAGTGCGGCTGTTTCGGCCAGCGCGGCTGTGCCAGC
>NW_022437093.1:1586710-1596267 GCF_009761245.1 Sapajus apella
GGGGAACTGGGGAGAGATAGGAAGGGGAGAAATGCCAGATGTAGGTGATGGGGAGGAAGGCAGCAAATCACACTGCCACGTGTGTACCTATGCAACAATTTTGCATGTTCTTCACACGTACCCCAAAACCTAAAATGCAATAAAATAAATAAATGGGGGGAAAAAAAAGAGGCAAAGCCACTCTGGCTAATATTCTAGGGTTTTAGACTATTATCCTGCCTCTCATAACCCATTTAACAAAGTAGAGGAAGGGGGTTTGGGGAAAGGAAGGGAGGAAAAGATGAATAAGTTAAACACACGGGTGTTAAGGGCAGTGAAACTATTCTGTATAAAACCATAATGGTAGATACATATCTATATGCATTTGTCAAAACTCACAGAACTATGCAACACAAAGAGTGAACCTTAATGTAAACTATGGATTATACTTAATAGTAATGAATCCATGTTGGTTTATTAATTGTAACATATGTACCATACTAACGCAAGATGTTAATAGTAGGGAGACTATGTGCTTGGGATAAAGGGGAGTGGAAGGATGGGTATATGGAACTCTATAGAATATGCTCAATTCTGTAAATCTTAAAGTGTGCTAAAATAGTCTATTATTATAAAATACGATGCTAATAATAATAATGCCGCCTACTGAGAACCTGCCCTTCTTTAGAGCCTTGGAGTGCATTTTGCCTCTCTCCCACTGGAGATATAGGATGTACTGTGACTGGGTCTACTTGGCTGATAAGTACATGCCAATCATGGAGAATGACCCAATGCTGAAGTGTCCTTCTACAGCTGAGTGTCACAGAGTACTAAGACCTCAATGGAGGAGACAGTAAACCTCCTGAAAAAAAAAACAAAAAAACCTCACCTGTAAAATCTTTCATTCTCGGCATCATGTTTTTCAGATCAACCTTCTCATCAACTGTAAGAAATGGAGCAGTCACAGAGCAACAGTGAGTCTGTTCTTTTGGCTTTTGCCACCCATGACACCTGACCCCAACTAGAATATTGATATAATCTTGAGTTTTAGTTCTAGACTATGACATTACATTTTTGCATATGCACTACTTATTGAGATTTAAAAATAAATTATTTCTTTCACTTTGTTTCACGCATCCCACTATTTCTTCCTGTATTAATTTTTATTTTTATTAGAATACATCCTTTAGTAATTTGTTTAGAGAAAGTCCACGGCTAGTAAACTTTTATATTTCTTGTTTGCCTGAAAATGACTATTTCACTCTAATCCTTGAGCATTTGGTGCTCGCAGTTATTTTTCTCTAGCACTTTGAAGATACATATTTTTCTATTTCTTCCTGAATGTGATGTTGCTAATACAAATAAGATTCTTTTATCATTTTGTGTGTAGTTTGTTTATTCTCCTGATAACTATTAATACATTTCTCTTTGCCCCTGATATTGTGAAATTTTAGAGGAATCTTTAGGAGTAGGGTGAAAAAAATTTTATTTTGCTCAACATTCAGTATTGCCTTTGATCTAGAATGAAAGGAAAGGATGAGGAGAAGTGAAATGATAACATATAAATAATTCTACAGAAACAACGATTGTGTAAAACAAAAACAGTAATTGGGAAGGGGATAAATGAAGTTAAAATATTCTAAGAACCTTGCATTGTCTTGGATGATAAATAAAAATCCAATATAATTTGGATTATAATAAATGAAGAATGCATGTTATGATTTCTAGAGTAACCTTTAAAACTTCTAAACTAACAAAGAAAAATAATAAGAAACAGTCAATTGAAAAGGAAAGCAATTATGGAAAGGAAGAGAATATTGAACTGGTGGTACAAATACAAGCACTGAGTAAAAGAGTTGCAACCACAACTATGCCAGTAATTTCATAACTACTACCTATAATAACATAAATGATAGAGCCAGATTACTAATATTTTGTTTAAAACTTTGCAGTTTGTTTATAAGAGAGATTAGCTTGTAATTTTTCTTTTCTGTGTGACCTTTATCAAATTTTGGTACCAGGTTAAGCTGGTTTCATAAAATAAAATTGGGAAATATTTCTTTTTCTATTCTTTGAACAGTTGAGTAAGATGGGCATTATTTTTAACCTAAATTTTGGGTAAAATTCACCAAAGAAGGAATCTAGGCCTCTAAAACTCAAAAATTTAAACTGTCTAAAATACAAGGATTCAGAGAGATTGAATGTAACAGGCTAGACAGATATATGCTGTGCAAGCACTAAGCAAATTAATTATTTATGTTAAATTAAAACAAATTAGGCTTTAAGAAAAAAATGATTTCTAGAGATAATGAAAAGAATTTTAATTCACCAGGAAGATGGAGCAATTCTAAACTTGTATGTACCAATGGTCTTAAAATAACTCACCCTTTTTTATGGCTGCATAGTATTCCATGGTGTATATGTGCCACATTTTCTTTGTTCAGTCTATCATCGTTGGGCATTTGGGTTGGTTTCAGGTCTTTGCTATTATACGGTGCCGCAATGAACATACGTGTGCATGTGTCTTTATAATAGAACGATTTATAGTCCTTCGGATATATACCCAGTAACGGGATTGCTGGGTCAAGTGGAATTTCTGTTTCTAGGTCCTTGAGGAATCACCACACTGTCTTCCACAATGGTTGAACTAATTTACACTCCCACCAACAGTGTAAAATCTTAAGTTCTCTCTCTGCCAGTAATACGCTTTTCAGTCTTATTTATTTTTACTTTGGTGTTTCACATTTATTTAGTAATTCTATAGTGCTGTTTTTGGTACTCATTTTGTTTCTCTAGGTACGCATTTTCCCTTTTAGTATTATCATGTTATTTTGCCATCTTATTTTTGAACTCTCTTTTTATCGAATCTGTTAAAGTTATTCTGTAGTAAGAAATATTGTGAAGAACTTCTTTGTGGTTGTTTCTTGGGACATATTTTCTGCTGACCGAGTTGTTTGTCTTTTGTATGCTATCTTCCTTTCATCCAATCTTTCTTCCTTCCCTCTTTCCTTTCTCTGTTTTTTTTTTTTTTTTTTCTGTGTTAATGCTAGAATTGTTGCCATGTCTTTTCTTTTCATGCTGTGTATGCTGCAGCAGCTCTGTCCAGATCTTCATTTTATTCTCAGGAATTAATGTAACTTTTACTACCCTTCCTACCTTATCTGAGACCAATGTATCTTTTTCAGAAAGCTGCATTTAAGGAAAATTGTTCTACCCATTTTTATTGTAATTTATTGTATTATGGTGAAGTGTGGTGAGGTCTTTGTTGCAATACCTCAACTCTACTGTTACATTTGAGGTTTGGTTAAATGACCCAAGAGTGTTCATTTGTTCTAACACCTCCAATTAAGTGGAATGAACTTTGTTAAGGACAATCAGACCCTAGATCTGCCCATGGGATGGTACTCTTGGGCTTCATACATGACCCCAAATTCATCTGACAACCCTGAAGCTTTTAGGTCCGTTAACGAGTGATTTATATTGTTCATTCCCCCTTCTTTATTAATTTATCCCTAACAGTTGTTTCTACTTCTTCCTAGTAAGTTGAGAGAGAAAAAAATTTATTTACTCAATTTGCTTTACCCCAGGTCTGGGCATATTAGAGTGAATTTTCTGGATTTTGCAGCTTACCAGTTTAGTTTCTGAGGAATGAGAATGGTTTTGAAGAGACTAGCTCTGCTGTACTATTGTTTCCAGTCTAGAGTCTTAATTTCCTTGTCTGTCCCCATTTAACATGTATGGCATTAAATTGGTCCCCTGTTATTATTTAATTTATGTTGAATATCCTTTGCTGATTTTTTTACTTTTAAAAATTCTGTTCATTTTTTTAGGTATTAGAGGAAAGGAAAACTAACTAGATTTTGTTTTTTTTATCAACTCAAGCTGGAGTCCTCTGGACCAGTTTAGATAGTATTAAAATGAAAATTCTTTGAAAATTTGAAAGAACTTACTTTCAAAACTATTTGAGGTTATTATCTTTTGTTGGAGGGATGGGTGGGTGGTGGTGGATGAGTTTATAGGAAAAATTATTTGATAGTATTTTTCAACTATGATTATTGGTCTATCCATATTTTCATATCTTCTTGAATCAATATTGGCACAATTTTTTCCTCCAGAAAAATTTTCATTTTACTAACATATTGAAAATCTAATCTCATATTACATGTAGTAACCTATTATAATGGTAATATCAGGGTGACTATTCATAGTTACATCTCTTAACATTTCTAAAGTCATTTCTATTCCATGCCCCTCTGTTCCATGTTAATCTTTCTATTTTGCAACAGCTGAATCATATATGTTAAAAGTCACCATTAACAAATTTTAATCATTCCTCATCATAGACAGTTTTTCTTTTCTCTCACAATATCTTTTAAATCTTTCACATTCTATTTTTCTTCTTTTCTTCATTCTTTGACCTGAGAGTGGTCTGTTAGTACCCTCACCAATTTTCATTATTCATAATGGAATACATTTGCTGGACTTGAATTAAAGAGAGGGAGTATGTTTTCATCTGATGTGAATTCTGCTCTAGGCTTTTAAAAATACTCTACTGATATCAATTAACCACTCTCATTGGTCTATGTATGCTCTCAAATCTTAACTGTCTTAAACATAATAAGTTTTTATCTATAATGCTCACCATCAACAGGTAGGTCTTTTGAAAAATCTTCAAGTTCTTTTTCTGAGAGCTCAATCCCCATATTTTCCAGAAATTTATCCAAGTTATTTATATCAACTTTTCCTCCTTAAGAGAGACAAAATATAATTAAAAATAATACTAAGATGTGAAAAAAATCCTTCTTAATTCATATGTGGTTATCACTTGAATCATCAAGACATAAAGTTTTATCAGATCTAGTTAAGGGTACAAATAGGGTCACCACTAAAACTAGATATAGAATCTTATCCTTTGACTACATCTTTTGTTCATATCAACATAGTGCAAGATTTATAGGATACTGGGTAATTTTCCAAAGAACTGTGGCATAATATATCTAACATATCCATAAATATTGGAAGGATACATATATGAGATTTTAAATTTAATACAAATAAATTTGTATAAATTAAAAACAAGAGAATATCTCAGATTCACCTGCTTTCTCACTATACTTTCCACTTACTTTTAATAGTCTTTATACCATCCAGCAGCCTTTTTTTGTACACCTTTCCTTCAGCTGTAAGAAAAGACACAATTCAGGTCAGAGAACAATAAAAGGAGACTTGCTAAACAACAAAAATGTGACAATTCTTCCCCTAATCCCATAATTTCAAAAAGATGGAGTTTTAAATATTTTTATCTGAAATTTACCTATTTTTCTCTCAATTAGTAATGAAGGTTATTTGGAGACACTTTAATGAGGTAGAACTGTTTACACTTATACAAAAGCCGTAGTTATTGGCTTAAACATTTTGAAATTTATATCCCATTTCATTTACCTTTATCTCTAACATCTTTCCTTATACCCCTCTTAATTTTCCATTTTCCATCCTCCTCTGTACTATCAGGCTCATTAATGTAATCAATGACAACAATACACATGTCTTATTGGACTGAATGAGTATAATAGCTACTGTTTATCATAATAAAAATAAAATGACCCAGATTTATTTTTTTTTTGGCAAAAATCTAGTAATTGTAAGAACTTTTAAAACTAGAAATAGAATCTCAACCTCTTTTGTTTGTATCAACATAGTGTGAGTTTTATAGGATGCTGGGTAATTTTCCAAAGAACTATGGTATAATACGTCTAAAATATCCATAAATATTGGGAAGATACATATATGGAATTTTAAATTTAATACAAATAAATTTGTGCAAATGAAAAATAGGAGAATATCTCAGATTCACCTGCTTTCTTACCATACTTTGAACTTAAAAAAACCCTGGTAACAATTTTGTACCATTTTAGGAGAAAAATCTCATAATCAAGTACTCTGAAGCCCATTGAAAAATATGTATGTTTTAAATTCTTACCATCAAGTGGCAAAGTTTTTACTAAATGCAAGTAGTCATCGTATGTGACTTCTATTCCCATGTCTTTTAGTGCATCTTCTAGGTCACTGATATCTACCTCTTCACCTAGAAAAGAGACAGAAATGGTGACAAAAACAAATTTGAGAAGAACACAAATTAGTGATTTCTTACAATCAAATACTGTTAACTAACAATATTTCACTCATATACTATTACAATAATTTCAAAGGTACTTAAAATCATGTTTTGTACAACAATCAAAAAGTTCAAGTTTATAATCACCTCAATTAATTATATAAACAGAGAAAAATAAAACAAGTAATAATTTGGTTCTTTTCTTACAGTAAGAAGTTTAACTATTTCCCCTGATTTTTAAAAAGAATTATTATGTTAGGAGGAGTAAAATGTGAGACGCATACATTTCACCTTGAAAAGTACATAGATTACATAAATTATATTAATTATTAAGTAATGCAATGCCCATAAAATGCACATAGTAAATGCCTAATAGAAAGTATGTTGCAAAAATGGGGCCTCAGCCAACATTACCTTTATAGTAAAGCCAGACAATGGCACTACAGGAAAAGAAAATTATAGGCCAATATCTCTGATGAACATGCATGTAAAAATCATCAACAAAATACTAGTGAACCTAATTCAACATCACATTAAAAGTACGATTTACTATGATCAAGTGAGATTTATCCCTGGAGGCAATGATGGTTCAACATATACAAATCAATAAATGTGATACACCACATTAGCAGAATGAAGGAAAAAACCATATGATCATCTCAATAGATACAGAAAAGGATTCAACAACATCCTTTTATGATAAAAATGCGACAAATTGTATACAGAATAAAAGTTCTTCAACACAATAAAGTTCATATAGGACAAACCTACAGCTAACATCATGCTTAATGGTGAAAAGTTGAAACTTTCCCTCTAGGATCAGGAACAAGACCAGGAAACCCACTTTTTAACAAAAATTTTACTTTGAGTTCTGGGTTACATATGAAGAATGTGCAGGTCTGTTACATAGGTATACATGTGTCATGATGATTTGCTGCACCTATCAACCCATCATCTAGGTTTTAAGCCCCGCATACATTAGGTACTTGTCCTAATGCTCTCCCTCCCCTTGTATCCTACCCCGCAACAGTTCCCCTCCCCATGTCCATGTGTTCTTATTGTTCAGCTCCCACTTATGAGTGAGAACATGTGGTGTTTGGTTTTCTGGTTCCTATGTTAGTTTGCTGAGAATGATGGTTTCCAGGGAGGCCCACTTTTTCTTTTTAATTTTTAATTTTTTTAAATTTTACTTTAGGTTCTGGGGTACATGTACAGGTCATGCAGGGTTGTTGCATAGGTGCATACTATATCCAGCATTTCTCCCCATGTTATCCCTCCCCAATATCCCCACCCCCCCGTCCCTCCCCAGCCACCCCTCCCAACTGCCCCCAGTGTGTGATGCTCCTCTCCCTGAATCCACCTGTTCTCATTGTTCAACAACCTGCCTATAAGCGAGAACATGTGGTGTTTGGTTTTCTGTTCTTGTGTCAGTTTGCTGAGAATGACGGTTTCTAGATTCATCCAAGTCCCTGCAAAGGACACAAACTCATCATTTTTTATGGCTGCATAGTATTCCATGGTGTATATGTGCCACATTTTCTTTGTCCAGTCTATCATTGATGGGCATTTGGGTTGGTTCCAGGTCTTTGCTATTGTACACAGGGCTGCAATGAACACATGTGCGCATGTGTCTCTATAGTAGAATGGTTTATAGTTCTTTGGGTATATACCCAGTAATGGGATTGCTGGATCAAATGGAATTTCTATTTATAGATCCTTGAGGAAGCGCCACACTGTCTTCCACAATGGTTGAACTAGTTTACACTCCCACCAACAGTGGAAAAGTGTTCCTATTTCTCCACATCCTCTCCAGCATCTGTTGTCTCCAGATTTTTTAATGATCACCATTCTAACTGGCGTGAGGTGGTATCTCAATGTGGTTTTGATTTGCATTTCTCTAATAATCAGTGATGATGAGTATTTTTTCATATGTTTGTTGGCCTCATATACGTCTTCTTTTGAAAAGTGTCTGTTCACATCCTTCTCCCACTTTTGAATGGGTTTGTTTGGCTTTTCCTGTAAATCTATTTTAGTTCTTTGTAGATGCTGGATATTAGTCAGATGGGTAGGTCGCAAATTTTTTTTCCCATTCTGTTGGTTGCTGGTTCACTCTAATGATAGTTTCTTTTGCTGTGCAGAAGAAATTGGCCTAACACCATAAAACCCTAAAAGAAAGATCTGGTCTGACACCATAAAAACCGTGAAAGAAAACCTAGGCAATACCATTCAGGACATAGGCATAGGCAAGGACTTCATGACTAAAACACCAAAAGCAATGGGAACAAAATACAAAACAGACAAGTGGGATCTAATTAAACCCCAGAGCTTCTGCACAGCAAAAGAAACTATCATTACAGTGAACCGGCAACCAACAGAATGGGAAAAAAATTTTGCGACCTACCCATCTGACAAAAGGCTAATATCCAGCGTCTACAAAGAACTAAAACAGATTTACAAGGAAAAACCAAATAAACCCATCCAAAAGTGGGAGAAGGATATGAACAGACACTTTTCAAAAGAAGACATTTATGTGGCCAACAAACATACGAAAAAAAGCTTATAATCACTGGTCATTAAAGAAATGCAAATCAAAACCACATTGAGATACCACCTCACACCAGTTAGAATGGTGATCATTTAAAAATCTGGGGACAACAGATTCTGGAGAGGATGTGGAGAAACAGGAACACTTTTCCACTGTTGGTGGGAGTGTAAATTAGTTCAACCATTGTGGAAGACAGTGTGGCGATTCCTCAAGGATC
The DNA here is from genome assembly GCF_009761245.1 of Sapajus apella. NCBI lineage: Eukaryota > Metazoa > Chordata > Mammalia > Primates > Cebidae > Sapajus > Sapajus apella. Next base: position 1,595,567 of record NW_022437093.1, read on the forward strand.
TAGAAATAGAAATACCATTTGACCCAGCAATCCCATTACTGGGTATATATCCAAAGAATTCTAAATCATTCTATTATAAAGATGCATGCACATGTATGTTTATTGTGGCACTGTTCACAATAGCAAAGACTTGGAACCAACCCAAATGCCCATCAATGATATACTGGATAAAGAAAATGTGGCACATATACACCATGGAATACTATGCAACCATAAAAAAGATGAGTTCATGTCCTTTGCTGGGACATGGATGAAGCTGGAAACCATCATTCTCAGCAAACTGACACAAAAACAGAAAACCAAACACTGCATGCTCTCACTCATAAGTGGATGTTGAACAATGAGAACACATGGACACATGGAGGGAAACATCACACACTAGGGCCTGGGGTTTGGGGGGCTAGGGGAGGAATAGCAGGGGGTGGGAGGATTAGGGAGGGGAGGGATAACATTAGGAGAAATATCTAATGTAGATGATGGGGCGATGGATGCAGCAAACCACTATCATGGTACATGTATACCTATGTAACAAACCTGCACAATCTGCATATGTACCCCAGAACTTAAAGTATAATAAATTTTAAAAAATTCTCATACTATTAAGAAAAGTCTGCTATTATGGTTACTGAACAATATCAAATACTATTGATGCAGTTGCTTCCTCTTCTTTTTCTTCTTTGTTCTCTGTTTTTTTTTTTTTT
>NW_022437093.1:1596277-1645073 GCF_009761245.1 Sapajus apella
TTTTTTTTTTTTTTGAGATAGGGTCTTGCTCATTCACCCAGGCTGGAGTGGAGTGGTGCTCTCTCACTGCAACCTATGTCTTCCAGGTTCAAGTGATCCTTCCACCTCAGCCCCCTATTAGCTGGTGCCACAGGGATGTGCCACCATGCCCAGCTAATTTTTGCATATTTTGTAGAGACAGAGTTTTGCCATGTTGCCCAGCCTGGTCTCTAACTCCTGATCTCAAGTGATCCTCCTGCTTTGACCTCCTGAAGTGCTGGGATTACAGGTGTGAGTCACCGTATCTGGCTGGCAGCAGCATCTTCTATTGCTAGATAAGCAACGAAGAGACGAGCACACCTGCTGTATTGTACAGAGTAAATACCACACTTAGAAATACAACTTATTTCTCTTATTTATAATAAGTCATGTCATCATAATGAAGGAGGAAATTACTATACATAATATGAATATAATTTCCCTGAAAATTATATTAGAGATCCATCCAAATAATGTTTGCATAAAATCTGTTATTAACTCAATTATGAAGTATCCTATATCTTGTGCCAGGGCCTAGTACCTCTATTGGTTGCAAAAGTGTAGGTGATCCAAAGCAGGTACATAAAAACATTTAATTAATGAAAGGTTAAAATGGTAAAATAACAGAATGAAGGGATGGTAGGAAAGATCATGTAAAAAATTAATTTCTCACTTACCTAAAACAGCACTCAATTCTTTAATTAACTTATTTAGTTTGACTTTCTTTTCAGCTGTAAGACAAGAAAACATTTAGACTCTGATAAAGCCAATCTTGGAAGAAAAGCATAAAGTATTTAAATTTTGAAGTAAAGCCTCGATGAAGGTTATTCACTATATGCTGTCCTTTTAACATTTATAATTCTTGGGCTTTAATGAATAGCTATATCATCTGCAATAAGAACTAAGATTTCTTGGACCATAAAGTCTATCTTAGGTAAATGTTTTCTATAGTCTTTTGGATGCATCTGTTTTTAATTCCGTTTCTCTTGGAATGGATGATAACACATGCTGGTATACATTGAAGGCAATTTTTTATGACGTTATGTTATTTTCTATTATTGGACAATGACAATGAAAGAATCCCAGATAAAGGAGTAATGAATAGCACAGTGTGTGGCGAACTAATGCTTTTAAATCTTGCTCAAGGGAAAAATGCCACATAAGGAGTGAAAAGATGAGTCAAGAGTTTAAATGGAGTCAGAGTAATATCCTGTAACAGTTAATACTTTGGTTTCTGATTTTAGACTATCTGGATCTGGGAATATGGCAGTGAAAAAAAGATAATCCTGGCTCTATGAAGTTTACATCAATTTGTTTTGTTCATGGCTGTATCCCTAAGACTTAAACAGAGGCTGGGACATGGGTTTTCAATAAATATAATGAATACATAAATTAATTAAATGAGCCAATTGATAAAATGCTTAGCACTGTGGCTGGCATATTCTAAGAGTCAATGTATATAAGCTATGAAGGATTGTTGAAAAGTTTTAATCTGAGGAATAACAATGTCAGATTTTCACCTTAGCAAACTCATCCTGGCTAGTTTATATAGAATGAATTGAAGGCAACAATATGATTATTAGTTCATATTCATATACTACTACAAAAGCCTCAGTCAAGAGGCTTTTGCAGTAGTATAAGCCAGAGATCATGATGATCTGGATTAAGGTTAGAGTAGCCAAGATAGCCAAGAGATTTTTAAGAGGAAAAAAAATGAGAGAGCATGAGATGCCAAAGATAATTTGTGGATTATTGCATGGTAACTGAGAATAAATACCAGGGACATAATTTTTTAAAATCATGAATTAGAGAAGTAATTAATGATTTACCTTTTATTTGCTGAGTTTGGATTGTCATGAAAAAGCTACGTCTGAATAGAAATTTGTTATTATAGGAGATTTCTGAATTTACCTCAGTTTAACTAACCTGATGGTCTGAACTTGATTTTCCCTTTCTACTATAAATTTCCACATTCAGACTGATGCTGATGACATCAGAATAATTTGGAATATTCTGGTAAGAGCAAATTGCTAAAAAAAGTTCTGCTGAATTTGGAGTGAATAAGATAATTGCAAAAAGTCTGGAGAAATAACTAACATAGATTCTGAATGAAATTTCTTGTCAATTTTTTTTTTTTTTTGAGACAGGGTCTCGTTCTGTGACCTGAGGTGGAGTGGTGAAGTGGCACAAGCATAGCTCATTGCAGCCTTGACCTACCAGGCTCAAGCGATTCTCCCTCTTGAGCCTCCTGAGTAGCTGGGACTACAGGTACATGTCACCAAGCTTGGCTAACTTTTGTATTTTTTGTAGAGATGGAGTTTTGTCATGTTTCACAGGCTGGTCTAGAAATACTGGGCTTTAGTGATCCACCTACCTTGGCCTCCCTCCCAATACTGGAGATATAGGCATCAGCCATGGCACTCTGCCTTCTGGTCAACTTAAAAAAATTTTTTTATTCTTAAAAAAAAACTGAAATTGGGAGTGTAGACAATAAATAATTACATTTATGCAAGAAAATTCCCAAAGAGAATGCCTACATCAAAGAAAAATGCAGCAAAGTCTCAGGATACAAAATCAACGTGCAAAATCACAAGCATTCCTAAACACCAATAGCAGATAAACAGCCAAATCATGAGCGAACTCCCATTCACGATTGCTACAAAGAGAATAAAATACCTAGGAACACAACTAACAAGGAATGTGAAGGACCTCTTTAAGGAGAACTACAAACCACTGCTCAAGGAAATAAGAGAGGACACAAACAGATGGAAAAATGTTCCATGTTCATGATTAGGAAGACTCAATATCGTGAAAATGGCCATACTGCCCAAAGTAATTTATAGATTCAACACTATCCCTGTCAAGCTACCATTGACCTTCTTCACAGAACTGGAAAAAAAACACCTTAAATTTTATATGGAATCAAAAAAGGGCCCACATAGCCAAGATAATCTTAAGCAAAAAGAACAAAGCTGGAGGCATCACGCCACCTCATTTTAAACGATACTACAAGGCTACAGTAATCCAAACAGCATGATACTGGTACCAAAACAGAGATATAGACCAATGGAACAGAACAGAGACCTTGGAAGTAATACTACACATCTGCAAGCATCTGATCTTTGACAAACCAGACAAAAACAAGCAATAGGGAAATGATACCCTGTTTAATAAATGGTGTTGGGAAAACTGGCTAGCCACATGCAGAAAGCAGAAACTTGACCTCTTCCTTACACCTTATACAAAAATTAACTCTATATGGACTAAAGATTTAACATAAGGCCTAACACCATAAAAACCCTAGAAGAAAACCTAGGTAAAACCATTCAGGACATAGGCATAGGCAAGGACTTCATGACTAAAACACCAAAAGCAATGGCAACAAAAGACAAAATAGACAAATGGGATCTAATTAAACTTAAGAGTTTCTGCACAGCAAAGGAAACAATCATTAGAGTGAACCAGCAACCAACAGAATGGGAAAAGTTTTTGCAATCTACCCATCTGACAAAGGGCTAATATCCAGAATCTACAAAGAACTAAAAGAGATTTACAAGAAAAAACTAAACAAACCCATTCAAAAGTGAGTGAAGAACATGAACAGACACTTTTCAAAAGAAGACATATATGAGGCCAGCAAACATATGAAAAAATGCTCATATCACAGGTCATTAGAGAAATGAAAATCAAAACCACATTGAGATACCATCTCATGCCAGTTAGAATGGCAATCATTTAAAAATCTGGAGACCACAGATGCTGGAGAGGATGTGGAGAAACAGGAACACTTTTCTACTGTTGGTGGGATTGTAAATTAGTTCAACCATTGTGGAAGACAGTGTGGCGATTCTTCAAGGATCTAGAAATAGAAATACCATTTGACCCAGCAATCCCATTACTGGGTATATACCTAAAGAATTCTAAATCATTTTGTTATAAAGACACATGCACATGTATGTTCATTGTGGCACTGTTTACAATAGAAAAGACCTGGTACCAACTCAAATGCCCATCAATGATAGATTGGATAAAGAAAATGTGGCACATATACACCATGAAGTACTATGCAGCCATAAAAAAAGATGAGTTTGTGTCCTTTGTAGGGACATGGATGAATCTGGAAACCATCATTCTCAGTAAACTGACCCAAGAACAGAAAACCAAACACCACATGTTTTCATTTATATATGGGTGTTGAACAATGAGAACACATGGATACAGGGAGGGGAACATCACACACTGAGGTCTGTTGGGGGTTGAGAGGCTGGGGGGGGGATAGTAGGGGGGGGTGGGGAGATTGGGGAGGGATAATATTGGGAGAAATACCTAATGTAGGTGATGGGGGATGGAGGCAGCAAACCACCATGGCCTGTGCATACCTATGTAACAATCTTGCAAGATCTGCACATGTACCCCAGAACTTAAAGTAAAAGAAAAAAAAGAGTGGTGCACATTGGATTTATATACTAGGATGTTTCAGTCAGTTTAGTAAGAGTATTTTTTAATAGAATGGTGAATGTGGGAACCTGATACATTGGGAGAAGAAAATGTGAGGTGATCTCCCTTCCTTGTATTAATAAACCCTTCCCTTCCATTTTGAATGCCACCTCCTGATCATTTCCTGGCTTAACAAAATCTTGGCTTCATTTTATGCAATGTTTAGTATCAATAGGGGGAAAAAAACTGGATTTTAGATTAATTGAAATGATTAAGAGAATCAGTAGATTCTCTTAGATTAATTGAATTAATTTAGAGAATTATTTCTCTTAGCTTGATTTAGATTAATTGAAATTATGAAGAAATCAAGTGAAATGATTTTTTCCCCTGACTTTAAGACTGACCTCTAAGTTTTTGAAAAGTCATTGATATTTTGATGATCTGGTTGGAGAAATTCTTATTTTTAAGTTTAAAAGAATAAGTACTCCAAAAAAGTATGGGGGTGATTACAGTGCTCACAGTCATCTGGTAGTCTTTCTGTTAGATCCATGAATTCCTCTTCCGTGACCTTTATCCCCAGGTTTTCTAAAAGAGTGTCCAGCTTATTGACATCAACATTGCCTTCTAAGTAAGGAATAGGAAAGGAATAAGGTAAAGCAGAATGATTCTAAAATTGGACTATGCATTTATGCTGCTGTATTAGTTTTCTTTTTTATTGAGGATGAGTCTTGTCACAATGAAAAAATATCATTCATTTCCTAGCATAATTGTTAAGATTTTAAGACAAACACCAAAAACTTGTCTTTTACAGATAACAGAAGGATAAAAATTAGAACTGAATTCCTCAAATCTTATTCTGGGAACAAGCCTACGGAGCAAAAATATTCTTAAAGAAAGTTGAAAATCTAGAGCTAAAGATGACCATAATATTCTGCAGAACAGGAGTTATTTTTGTTGCTTGTATTTGTGAATTATATGTCCTGCTTTTGACTGAAATCCTTATCTGACAGCCTTTACTCTTTACCTTTTGCAGTGTATTTAAGCTTTTTTTTTCCTTTGGGACTGAATGAGGAAAAGTCTAGCACTTTCTGGCTGATGACAGTAAAATAAACACTTGGTTACTTGCAGATCTACTGAATGAGCCATAAATAAAGAAGACATATTTTAACAGTACAAATCAAGGTTTAAGCCTTTTTATTGTGCTGCTTACTCACGTTCAAGAGACTTCATGCCTTTCATCAACCTTTTCTGATACACTTTTCCATCAGCTATAAAAAGTGGGATATTTTGTAAATAGAGTTAGAAGATAGTACATATCTCTTAATTTCAGAAGGAACTTAAAATCTTTGCCTAAGGAACATTTCAAATGCAAAAGATAATACACAGTAACAAAATGTTCACTCTCAGTAGGACATGAGTAAAATGCAAATCATAACAATTATATATACCCACCTACTTTTCTGTATTGGGAATGTAGGAATGTAGGGAAAATAACATTCTCTACTGCTGTTTGTGGGAATTCAAATTATAATAACTTTTTCTGGAAAGAAATTTGATAAAATAAAATATCTTCCTTTTGCAACTTTACTTAAAGACATGTAATCTTGACAAATTTTAGGATGTTTGCAAAGTTTTCTCCACAAGGTTGCCAAATAAAATAAAGATATGTATTCATAAATAGGAAACTGGAAATATAAATCTCAAGTTTTTGATAGTAGTTATTATTTTGAGGTAGAAATGGAGATGTTTTGATTTTTTTCTTCCCTGTATTATCAAGATTTTCTATGATGAGTCACATTAATAGTGTGAAGAGATAAGAATGATAAGTTAATATATACACAAATATTATCTGTCTATCTTTATCATCTATTCATCATCTAAAAAGTGCTGAAAGAAAATGCTGTAAGATATTAACTTTGATTATCTTTGGGTTGTGGAATTAAAAGCATTTTCTATTTTTCTGAAATTTTTTGGTTTTATTTCAACTAATAATAAGTTAAGAAATGTAATCTTTTCTCAATCTACAAAATTATCCACTTGCTGGTAAACGATATATTCTATTTTTCAGAAACACACACAGCTACATTATTTAGTTTCTTTTTATTGTCTCTCTACTCCTGCTTCTATCTCCTCCTCTCTCTATTTTCTTGTCCCTTTTATTTTTCTTTTAATCTGTTTTTACAATTCTAGCTAATCAACAACGTGAAGATGTAAATAATGAATTTGAACTTTGATAGCAACTTATAGCTGAAAGGTTTGATGATTTTCAATTAAAATCTAAGTGATGAATTTTTTCTTTATATTAGCATTAGCTTTTAAACAATTTTAAGCATTTTTAGTTTATTTTGGAATGTTTTTACATATCCACAAAATCAGACTATCTAAAAAACCCAATGGCATCCATAATACTTACCATTAACTGGCAATGTTTTCAGCAAGTTCAAGAGTTCATTGGGCATGAGCTCAATCCCCAAGTTTCCTAAAACACTTTGAAGTTTATTTATATCAACTTTGTCTCCTTTGAAAGAAAGAACACATGGCAATTTTAGGATATTATAATTATCAGAGAGAATGAGAAAGCTGGACCATATAATGACATCTTTACTTACATATTCTCCCATCCAAGTACTAACCAGGCCTGACCCTGCTTAGCTTCTGAGATGAGACGAGATCAGGTGAGTTCAGGTTGGTATGGCTGTAGACCACTTACATATTCTCACATATTCTTTTTTTATTTTTTATTTTACTTGAAGTTTTCGGATACAAGTGTAGAACATGTAGGTTTGTTACATAGGTGTACATGTGCCATGGTGATTTGCTGTACCGATCAACTCGTCATCTAGGTTTTAAGCCCTGCACACTTTAGCTATTTGTCCTAATGCTCTCCCTCCCTCTTGCTCCCCATCTCCCGACTGGCCCTGGTGTGTCTTGTTCCCCTCTCTGTGTCCATGTGTTCTCATTGTTCAACTCCCACTTACGAATGAGAACATGTGGTATTTGGTTTTCTGTTCCTGTGTTAGTTTTCTGAGGATGATGGCTTCCAGCTTCATCCATGTCCTTGCAAGGGACATGACTCATTCATTTTTATGACTGCATAGTATTCCATAGTCTCACATATTATAATTGTGTTTAAGGATGAGTGAGAAAGAACTTCATTGATTCTTCATGGAAAGACAGAGTGGCCTCCTAAGCCTAATGTAAAGACATGCTAGCACAGAAGAAAATCCAATTGTATAATCAGCCTACAATTTAGAGATATCCAGTCTATTTTCCTTTTAGTGCTGAATCATGTGATTATTATTTAAAGCAGCTCAATCCACTTAATCCTTTTAAAATATTCATCTTATTTTGTGTCTCCCTAAATTTCGACTACTTAATCCAGAAATTATAAACTCAAAACCTCACGAGAGTCTGGAGGTAGAGGAAAGGAGTGAAATTGGCTTTGGTGAAACAGAGAACACATGCTTTATTCAAAGAGAAAAAACATCAGCTGTTTTGCAAGTGAATGCAGATTCAGTATTTTCAGACCTTGTAAAAGTTGATGGCAATTTGAATTCAACTCATGGGTGGCCAATTTGTTACCTCTCATTAAAACACTGGTTCAGATCAGCATATTATTGTTAGAAATCACAGAAAATATAAATGACTTATTACTCAAATGTCACCATTCATTTTCATGTACAAGTCCTAAATAATTCAAAGTCAAAGGCAGAAGAACAGTTGTATATAAATATGTAAAATATCAGCACTGACATATTTAATATTGGGAAAGCACCATGCAAAATACAAGAGTTCGAATTCAACTAAAAATGTTTTAGTAATGTCTTACCCGTAAAATATTTCATTTCATTCATCACCTTTCTCAGATCAACCTTACCATTAACTGTAAAACAAGGAATAAATTGGACAGAAACATGACAATGAGACTATGAAAATGTTGTTGCACAGAGCAGAATTTAGTATTTATTTGCTTTAGAAAATGTAACGTTTGCTACACTCTCCTTAAGAAAGCTCAAATGATAATAAACACAATTATTTCCTAAATAAAATACAATTAATCTTTCAGCAGCATTGATGTATTATGCTTTGGGGAAGAACAGTGACGAATTCCTAGTTTCTGAAAAAAAAGTACTTTTTTCTTTTAAAGGCAAAGTAATACTTTTTCCATATTATTGAGAAAAATCTAGCTATAACTTAGGAATCATGGAAGATTAAAAATGTAGTTATTTCATGAATTCAATAAACTTTTCTTTTTGTGTCCTCACAAAATACCAGTAGAGTGGCCAGAAGAGTATATTGATTGTTAATAGTCTTGTTAAGTCTATGATGAGAAGAATTTTTTGATCCTTAATCTATATCTATTCAAGTATTCCTGGACACAAATAATTTCTGTGTCAACACCAGCTACCAGTCAGGACAGCAGGAAAATGTGTTTTTATTCAACTGGACTATTACAGGTAATCAAGCCCATCAGAGAAAAAGATGAGATATTTGAAGGGGATTACTGTTTTTTTGGCTTTGTGTATGGTTTGCTATGGTGAGGAGTCAACTAAATCCTTTTGTCTTTTGCTTGCCCTACTGGTTTTTAATGAAAAATTCTGACCCAGGATGGAAGGGCTCTCTGCCATACGCTATTTAATTGGGGATTTCCACTGAGAACTAGGCCCTCAGGGGGTTCTCTTTCATTAAAATATTCTAAATTTATCTCAAATAATAAGGAATCTATTAGCAGGAATAAAAACATTCTATGTGACAAGGAAAATTTCATTTACCTATAATGTTATTTTTTAAAACTTTTTTTAAAGTTCAGGGATACAGGTGCAGGTTTGTGATGTAGGTAAATATGTGTCATGGGGGTTTGTTGTACAGATTATTTCATCACTCAGGTTTTAAGCCTTGTCCCCAATAGTTACTTTTTCTGTTCCTCTCCTTCCTTTCAATTTCTACCCTCAGGTAGATCCCAGTGTCTGTTGTTTCCTTCTATGTGTCCATGTGCTCTAATCATTTAGCTCCCACTTATAAGTGAGAAGGTGTAGTATTTGGTTTTCTGCTCCTGTGTTAGTTTGCTAAGGATAGTGTTCTCCAGTTCCATCCAGTACCTGCAAAGGACATGATCTCTTTTTTTTAAAATAGCTGTATAGTATACTATGGTATAGATGTACTTCATGTGATGTTATTCTTTTGTGTTTACCTTAATCAAAGTTTTGAAAGGGATTTATATGTTTTGGGGTAGGTAAAACTGATTCGTGGTAGAAAAAATCGACATACTGGTTGCTTCTGGGGTTGGGTGAGGACTAACTGGGATGGAGCATGAAGGAAATTTCTGGAGTGACAGTAATGTTCTATATCTTGATGTCTGGGTTACACAGGTATATGCATATGTCAAAACTCAGCAATCATGCACTGTAGATGTATATCAGTATAACATTAACTATACTAAAAACTAACCAAAAGAGAAAAAAGAGAAAGATTGTCAGACTCAAAAAACAGAGGCTAATTATATGCTGTATACAAGGTATGCCCTTTAAAAATATGGGCCCAGATAGACTGAAAATCAAAGGAAGGAAAAAATGTACCAGGTAAACAGAAAAAAGCTAGTAACACTGGTAATACTGGGCAAAGTAGTAGTTAAGGCAAGACATATTACAAGAAATAAAAAGGGACATTTTAGAATGATAAATGCATCAACTCAAAAAAGAAAATATAATACTGAAATAGCTCAACCACACATAAAATAAAAGTACATGTGAACATTTAACTCATTATTCTTACTAAGTTCCCTATTTCATTTTTAACTTTTATTTGGAATGGCTGAATGATAACAATCACTACCTTTCTCAGATAATTGTCAGGGGACGGGGGGCATTCCAGTTATCCTCCACTGGCATTTCTTTTTTTCTCCTCCATTTATTTATCTTTCTATGTTAACTCTGTTTCATTATATTCTTCTAGCATCTTCCACCAAATCCACAATTTTGCCAACTTAATTTTCCTCTTTCTGTGTATTATCTGGCCAGTTAGTGGCTCTGTTAACACTTTCATTGATTTTTAGTAATAGTTCAACGAATTTCTTACTTAAGGTTAAGGTTATAAAAAAAATCTCCACCTTGTTATTAATACCTAATCCAAAGCCGGGGAAAGATTAGGTACTATTAATAAGGTGGAGATTTCATTTTGGCCAGGGATTTCAGAAATTCTGAAATTCTGCCTATTGTAAATTACTCCTTATCTGTAGGTCCCCAAGATAAATACAGACCCAACAATTTTTCGAGTCCAAATCTCTTGAGGTATATCTTCTCATAAGCCAGTAGTACTTAAAAAGATTCAGGCAGATGTGGACTATGGGCATAGTCTATTTCATTACTCTCAAACCTAAAACTGGGTCTTAAATTTTACCACTGTTACTTGAAAAAAAGTTGATATAATGTATACATGCCAGCATCAGGAGGAACGGAAAAGGAAAGGAGGTAGTTTAAACTGTCCACCATAAAACTTTCTCCATAGGACCCATATGAAAGTGAGAGACAGAGATAGACAAACACTGATTCAGATGGGTGTCATGTACAGCAGATCTACTTAGCCATAGTAAAAGGGAAAAAAACGTAAAAGATTAAGTACCCTTAAAAAAAATAAATACTGATGTCACCTACTAGCAAATGTGGCCAAAGGTATGGATTGGAATTTGAACAATACCTATCAATTCTCCCTACCTTACAGGGAATATGAAGAAAAGTTGAATGTAAAAGCAGGGAGGGACCGGGCGCGGTGGCTCACGCCTGTAATCCCAGCACTTTGGGAGGCCGAGGCGGGTGGATCACGAGGTCAAGAGATCGAGACCATTCTGGTCAACATGGTGAAACCCCGTCCTTACTAAAAATACAAAACATTAGCTGGGCACGGTGGTGCGTGCCTGTAATCCCAGCTACTCAGGAAACTGAGGCAGGAGAATTGCCTGAACCCAGGAGGTGGAGGTTGCGGTGAGCCGAGATCGCGCCATTGCACTCCAGCCCGGGTAACGAGCGAAACTCCGTCTCAAAAAAAAAAAAAAAAAAAAAAAAAAAAAAAAAGAAGGGGGGGAGGGAGGGGGGAAGGGAGGGAGGGAGGGAGAGAAAGAGAGAAAGAGAGAGAGAAGTAGAGATAGAGAGAGAATGACTCATAATCATGAAATCTTTCTCCAAATACACATGAAATCAGCAAGAGATAGTATGTGTTCTTCTTTTGGACCTGAGTTTTTCCTCTAAGGTTTTCGGAATGCCTTCTTGATGCCAAATAAACATTTTTTTTTTTTTTAAAGAGACTGAGTCTTGCTATGTTGCCCAGGCTGAAGTGCAGTGGCTATTCACAGGCACAAGCATAGTGCACTGAAGCCTTGACCTCCTGGCCTCAAGTGATCCTCCTGCCTCAGCCTCCAGTGTAGCTGGGACTACAGGTAAGCACCACTGAATCCAGGTCCAAATAACATTTTTAATGATTGTTATAAATAGGCTTATAAGACTTGTTTTTCTGTAGGGTTCAGTAATATCTAAAATTCTCACCATCAACTGGTAGGTTTTGTGTTAGATCTTCAAGTTCTTTTTCAGTGAGGTTTATGCCCATGTTTCCCAAAACTGTATCCACTTTCCTGGAGTCAATCTTCCCTCCTTATTAAAAGAGAGATATACAAGCAAAAGTTAATGTCTATAAAATGTGGGGAAAACGATCAACTTCTGAGGATTATGGTTAACATTTTCATACAAAAGACCAAATACTAAGAAGACATTTACAGGTGTACAAAGAAAGTCAGTAACAAAGTTAGAATTAGAGCTTGTTGTTTTAATAGTCACGATAAGCATACCCGGTATAAAGTTTTAAAGATCACTGAATAACTTTTCACAGAATTTCAGCAAGGTGACGATCCAATGTTTCTAACTCATTTTCTCTGATTTTCATTGTGTTTATTTTTACAATAACTTCTAGTTATGTTAAGGGATGCTGGATTTTCCACTCCCATTTTCTTTTTTCAAACAAAAAATTTAAAAAATGTATTCTAAAAAAAAAAACTACATACATGTGCAGAATGTGCAGGTTTGTTATACAGTTATACATGTGCCATGATGGTTTGCTGTCCTACTGGCCCATCCTCTAAGTTCCCTCCCCTGACCCCCATCCCCAGCAGGCCCTGGTGCATATTGTTCCCCTTTTTGTGTTCATGTGTTCTCAGTGTTCAATTCCCACTTATGAGTGAGAACATGTGGCATTTGGTTTTCTGTTCCTGTGTTAGTTTGCTGAGGATGATGGCTTCCAGCTTCATCCATGTCCCTGCAAAGGACATGATCTCATTCTTTTTATGGCTGCATGGTATTCCATGGTGTATAAGCACTACATTTTCTTTATCTGGTCTATCATTGATGGGCATTTGAGTTGGTTCCATGTCTTTGCTATTGTAAGTATAGCTGCAATAAACATACACGTGTTGATTTGAGATCTTCCTAGCCTTCTGATGTGGGCATTTCGTACTATAAATTTCTCTTTTAACACTGCTTTAACTGTGTCCCAGAGATTCTGGTACATTGTCTCTTTGTTCTCATTGGTTTTAAAGAACTTCTTGATTTCTCCCTTAATTTCATTATTTACCCGAGAGTCATTCAGGAATAGGTTGTATTTTTGTGGGGTCAGTGGTGACATTCCTTTTATCATTTTTTATTGTGTCTATTTCATTCTTCTCTTTTTCTTTATTAGGCTAGCTAGCAGTCTATCTAGTTTGTTAATTTTTTCAAAATCCAGCTCCTGGATTCATTGATTTTTTAGAAGGTTTTTTATGTCTCTATCTCCTTCAATTCTTCTCTAATATTAGTTATTTCTTGCCTTCTGCTAGCTTTTGGATTAGTTTGCTCTTGTCTCTCTAGCTCTTTTAACTGTGATTATAGAGTGTTGATTTGAGATCTTCCCAGTTTTCTGATGTGAGCATTTAGTGCTATAAATTTCTCTCTTAACACTGCTTTATCTGTGTCCCAGAGATTCTGGTAGATTGTCTTTTTATTCTCACTGGTTTCAAAGAACTTCTTGATTTCTGCCTTAATTTCATCATTTACCCAGGAATCATTCAGGAGTAGGTTGTTCAATTTCCATGAAATTGTGTGGTTTTGAGTGAGTTTCTTAATCCTGAGTTCTAATTTGATTGATTGCACTGTTTTCTGAGATTGTTCATTATGATTTCAGTTATTTTGCATTTGCTAAGGAGTATTTTACTTCCAATTATGTGGTCGATTTTAGAATAAGTGCCATGTAGCATTGAGAAGAATGTATATTCTGTTGATTTGGGGTGGAGCGTTCTGTAGATGTCTATTAGGTCTGCCTGGTCCAGAGCTGAGTTCTAGTCCTGAATACCCTTGTTAACTTTCTGTCCCATTGATCTAATATTGACAGTGGGGTGTAAAATCTTCTACTATTATTGTGTGGGAGTCTAAGTCTTTTTATAAGTCTCTAAGAACTTGTTTTATGAATCTGGGTGCTCCTGTATTGGGTGCATATCTATTTAGGATAGTTAGTTCTTCTTGTTGCATTGATACCTTTACCATTATGTAATGCCCTTGCCTTTTTGGACCTTTGTTGGTTTAAAGTCTATTTTGTCAGAGACTAGGATTGCAACTCCAGATTTTTTTTGCTTTCTATTTGCTTGGGAAATATTCTTCCATCTTTTTATTTTGAGCCTATGTATGTCTTTGCATGTGAGATGAGCCTCCTGAATACAGCACACTGATGGGTCTGGACACTATCCAATCTGCCAATCTGTGTCTTTTAATTGGGGCATTTAGCCCATTTACATTTAAGGTTAATATTGTTATGTGTGAATTTGATCCTGTCATCATGATGCTAGCTGGTTATTTTGCACTTTAGTTGATGCAGTTTTTCCATGATGTCATTGGTCTTTATATTTTGGTGTGTTTTTGCAGTGGCTGGTACCAGTTTTTCCTTTCCATATTTAGTGCTTTCTTCAGGAGCTCTTGTAAGGCAGGCCTGGTGGTGACAAAGTACCTCAGCCTTTGCTTGCTGGAAAGGATTTTATTTCTCCTTTGCTTATGAAGCTTAGTTTGGCTGAATATGAAATTCTGGGTTGAAAATTGTTTCCTTTAAGAATGTTGAATATTGGCTCCCACTCTTCTCTGGCTTGTAGGGTTTCTGCAGAGAGATACGCTGTTAGTCTGATGGGCTTCCCTTTATAGGTAACCTGACCTTTCTGTCTGGCTGCTCTTAACATTCTTTTCCTTTGTTTCAACCATGGAGAATCTGATGATTATATGTCTTGGGATTGCTCTTCTCAAGGAGTATCTTAGTGATGTTCTCTGTATTTTCTGAATTTGAATGCTGGCCTGTCTTGCTAGGTTGGGGAAGTTCTCCTGGATAACATCCTGATGTGTGTTTTCCAGCTAGTTTCCATTGTCCCTGTCTCCTTCTGGTACTTCAATCAATTGTAGGTTTGGTATTTTTTTAAATGAAGTTCCCTAGTTCTTGAAGGCTTTGTTCATTCCTTTTCATTCTTTTTTCTCTATTTTTTTCTGCCTGTTTTATTTCAGTAAGGTGGTCTTCAAACTCTGATATTCTTTCTTCTGCTTAGTCAATTCAGCTGTTCATACTTGTGTATGCTTCATGAAGTTCTTGTGCTGTGTTTTTCAGCTCCATCAGGTCATTTATGTTCCTCTCTGAACTGATTATTCTGGTTAGCAATTCCTCTAACCTTTTTATCAAGGTTCTTAGCTTCTTTGCATTGGGTTAGAACATGCTCCTTTAGCTTATCATAGTTTTATTACCCATCTTCTGATGCTTACTTCTGTCAATTCATCAATTTGATCCTCTGTCCAGTTCTGCACTGTTGATGGAGAGACACTGAGATCATCTGGAGGAGAAGAGGCACTCTGGTCTTTTGGGTTT
The DNA here is from genome assembly GCF_009761245.1 of Sapajus apella. NCBI lineage: Eukaryota > Metazoa > Chordata > Mammalia > Primates > Cebidae > Sapajus > Sapajus apella. Next base: position 1,611,641 of record NW_022437093.1, read on the forward strand.
TCAGCATTTTTTTCATTGACTCCTTCTCATCTTTGTTTTTCTTGTTTCAGTCTCTGAGGCTGCTGACACTTGAATGAGGTTTTTGTGAGGGCCTTTTTGTTGTTGTTGCTGGTGATGCTGTTGTTGTCACTTTCTGATTTTCTTTCAATAGTCAGGTCTCTCTTCTGTAGGGCTGCTGCAGTTTGCTGGGGATTCACTTCAGGCTCTATTCATCTGATTTGCTCCTGTGCCTGGAGATGTCACTCAAAGAGACTGGAGAACAGCAAAAATGGGTGTGTGCTCTCCTTCTTCTGGAACCTCTGATCTCAATGGGCACCTGATGCCAGTAGGATCGCTCCTGTATAGAGTATCTGACAACCCCTGTTGGAGGGTCTAACCCAGTTGGGTGGCATTAGCAGCAGGACCCGTTTAATGAATAACTTTATCCCTTGGTGGAGAGGGTATGCTTCACTAGGGGAAACCCACTCATCTGTGCTGCCGATTCCTCAGAACTGCCAGGGAGAGAGGCCAAGTCTGCTGGTCTGCAGAGACTGCGATTACCCCTCCCTTTAGGGATTCAGGCCCAGAGAGATCCGAATTCTGCCCCTGAGCCTCTAGCTGGAGTTATTGGAGATCCTGCAGGGAAGTCACACCCAATTAGGAAGGATGCGTCAGTGTTAGGCCTGCAGAGGCACTCTGGCCGTAAGCTGTCACAGCTGGTATGTTGCCTCCCTGGTGCCAGGAGGGGAAAAGCACAGCCTGGAGCTATAGAAATGGGTGCCACCCTTCCCCCACCCAGGGAGCTTAGCAAGCTAGGCAGTTGCAAGTCCCAGTGCTGGCTGCTGCCCCTCCCATAAGGAGCTCAAATGGTTTAGACAACAGGCAGCTGCAGCTGGTGCTGGCCATCCTTCCCCACAGGGATTTCAGTAGGCTTAAGCAGATTCCAGTTGAGAGGCTGTAAGAATCTGTGCATTCCAAGGTTGGGATGCTAGGCCCCGGTGGCATGGGTTCATAAGTGGGATCTTCCAATCTGTGGGTTGCACAGTTCCATGGAAAAAGCAGTTTCCCTGGCTGGGTAGCAAGCTCACTCACTGCCTACCTTGGCTGGGGGCAGGGGGTTCTCCTTTCCCATGTTGCTTACAGGTGGGCCACCACACCACACTGTTCTTCCTTCTCTCCATGAGTCACACCAGCCTTCTAGTCAATTTTGATGAGAGAACCTGGAAACCTTGGTTGCTGGTGATGGATTTACATGTTTATTATGGTTTTTTTTTTTGATGGACACCTCTGAACACTCCTGCTTCTAATCAACCATCTTGGCCCTGCCCCATGAATTTTTTTAAATTTTAATTTTTGTGAGTACTTATTAGTAGGTGCCAATATTTATAGGGTACATGTGATGTTTTGATACAGCCATGCAATGTTTAATAATCACATTACGTAAAATGGAGTATCCATTCCCTCAAACATTTATTCTTTGTCCTATAAGCAATTCAATTAACATTTTATTTAAGTTAAAAAAGTAATTTCCCTTTACTTTTTGTGGTGTAGCCTTGGCTGTAATAATTTCTTCTGTCAAAGTTTGAAAAATCCCAAGAAAGCATGGGAATTCTTTCTGAGTTACACCATAAGAAGTGATCTCTTAAAGTAGAGGGTAAAGTATAAAAGAAACAAAAGTATGTAATAACATACATGTTATGTGGCAGGATGCACAATTTAATCACAAGGAAATTACGTAAATGCCAAACATTATCATCTTAGATTAATCAGCATTATATTAAGCATCTCCCTTACCTTTAAGAAACTTTATAGCATCCAGCAATCTTTTCTGATAGACCTTTCCATCTGTAAGAAGAAGCATCGTTCAGATCACACAAGAGGAATGTGGGGCTTTACAGAAAATACAAAACCAGGAATTTCAGAAAGACATACTTTATGAACTACCTTAGAAATTTTCTAACTTACTGAAAATCAATGAAATCATACACAGTTTGGAGAAAGTTGTAACTTTATTAACACAGGCAGTTAATACTGCAACTCTACCATGACAAAACATATCCTTTCTTCTTATTTTGTGATATTTCCATTTTCCCCTATTAGATCACTCCCTTTCCGTTCTTTTTCTCATTTATTCTGGCTTAAATTTTTGATCTTTCAGTAGAATCAAAAGTAATAAAAGACATAACTGAACACTGATGCCAGAAAACATGATGATACAATTGTTGATCCTCAAACTAAAAGTTGAATGGCACAAATAACCTTTTAAAATATAATGGGGTCATTTTTTATGGGTCATAGATTATTTTTAAAGTTATATAATTTTAGAAGTTTTCACAATTTAACAATAAGCTTCCCTGGAAGACTACATTTTTATTTGAAATACTCACCATCAACTGGCAGATTATTTACCAGTTCTGTGAGTTCTTTATCTGTAAGCTCTATCCCCATGTTTCCTAGAATTGTTTTCATGTCATCGACATCAACTTCCTCTCCTTCAAACACATAGAATGGTAACACATGAGATTTTAAAGGACTACCTAATTATTCTAAACAATAATTACATCTTCTATTAATGCTAAATAAATATCTTTGATTAATCTGGAAAAGGTGATGTTACAGGCTTATTAATAAAACATGCCATTTATGTTTTGTTGCTAAAACATTGATAAGTCAAAGATAAAGTCTAGGAAACTGGACACAATAATTTCATTAAAAAAAAGCTTAATTAGAAAAAAAAAAAGCAAACTTAGAGGCATCACATTACCTGACTTCAAACTATGCTATAAGACTACAGTAACTAAAACAGCATGGTACACATACAAGAACAGACACATAGACCAATGGAACAGAATAGAGAACCCAGAAAATCAACAGCCACCTGATCTTCAACAAAGTCGACAAAAAGAAACAATGGAGAAAGAAGGCCCTAGTCAATAAATGGTGCTGTGATAACTGGCTAGCCCTTTATCAGAATGGTAGTTGTCAGCACAGGCTAGCTATATGCAGAAGAATGAAACTGCACCTTTACCTTTCACCATATATAAAAAGTAATTTGAGATGGATTAAAGATTTAAATGTAAGACATCAGACTATAAGAATCCTACTTTGGGAGGCCAAGGCAGGAGAATTCCTTGAGCCCAGGAGTTCAAGACCATCCTGGGCAACATAGTGAGACCCTGTGATGGTGTGTGTCTGTAGTCTCAGCTCCTTAGGAGGCTAAAGGGGGAGGACTGCTTGAGCCCAGGAGGTTGAGGCTGTAATGAGCTCTGACAGTACCACTGCACTCCAGCCTGGGTAACAAAGTAAGACCGTTTCAAGAAAAAAATCCCAGGCAACAACAAAAAAACCCCTATCCGCATCCTAGGAGAAAATCTAGGAAATGCCATTCTGAACACTGGTCTTGGAATATAATTTATGACTCAAAAAGCAATTGTGACAAAAACAAAAATTGACAAATGGGACCTTATTAAACTAAAGAGCTTCTGCACAGCAAGCAAACCCATCAGCAGAGTAAACAGATGACTTATATAGAATGGGGGAAAATATTCACAAACTATGCATATAGCAAAAGTCTAATATCTAGAATCTCTAAGTAACTTAAAGAAATCAACAGACAAAAACAAATGATGCCATTCAAAAGTGGGCAAAAGACCATTTGCTTTTCAAAAGAAGACATACATGCAGCCGACAAGCATATGGAAAAAAAAATGCTCAACATCACTGGTCATCAGAGAAATACAAACCAAAGCTACAATGAGATATCATCTCACACCAGTCAGAATGGCCTTTATTAAAAAGTCAAAAACAGCAGATGCTGGCAAGGTTGTGGAGAAAGGAGAATATTTACATACTGTTGGTTGGAATGTAAATTAGTTCAGCCACTGTAGAAAGCAGTTTGGAGATTTCTCAAAAAACTTAATACAGAATTACCACTCAGCTCAGCAATCCCATTACTTGGTATTTATCTAGAAGAAAATTAATTGTTCTACCAAAAAGATACAGACACTCCTATGTTCACCACAGAAAATGCATGGAATCAGCCTAGGTGCCCATCAATGGTAAAGAAATTCTGATAAAGAAACTGTGGTACATACATACCACAGAATACTATGAAGCCATAAAAAATGAGATTATGATCTTTGCAGCAACATGGATGGAGCTGGAGGCCATCCTAAGCAAATTAGTACAGAAACAGTATGTTCTCACTTATAAGTGAGGTAAACATTGGGTACACATGGACATAAAAAGGGCAAAAATAGAACTAGGGACTACTAGATGTGGTGGGGAGAGAGACATGGGTTGAAAAACTACCTATTGAATGCTAAGCTCACTTCCTGGGTGATGGGATCATTTGTACCCCAAACCTCAGCATCACACAATATGCCCATGTAACAAACCTGAACATGTACCCCCTGAATCTAAAATAAAAGTTGAAATTATTTTTAAAAAACAGCTTAATTTAAAAAGACTTTAATAACAGGAACACCTATAAAATATGTGTAAAGAATTGGAATCATATACATTTAGTATTTATATTTACTTTATAAATAACATTTAGTATTTATGTGATCAGTAAACAGTTGATTACATGTATGAAAAGTATACTCTCAAGCATTAGGGTTTCCATTGCTAATTTTCTCAGTATTCATGGCTGAAGATAATTATAAGGTTGAATAAGAATGAACTTCGGCCACATGTGGTGGCTCACGCCTGTAATCCCAGGGCTTTGGGAGGCTAAGGGGGGCGGATCACAAGGTAGAGAGATTGAGACCATCCTGGCCAACATGGTGAAACCCGGTCTCTCTCTACTAAAAATATAAAAATTAGCTGGGTGTGGTGGCATGTGCCTGTAGTCCCAGCTACTTGGGAGGCTGAGACAGGAGAATCACCTGAACCTGAGAGGCGGAGGTTGCAGTGAGCCCAGATGGTGCCACTGAGCTCCAGCCTGGTGACAGAGTGAGACTCCATCTCAAAAATAATAATAATAATAATAATAATAATAATGAACGTGGACCTTTAATCAATCAAAAGGCTTAACAAAACAAGTGAAAATAACTGTCTGATATTCTTAGTCATAAATCTAGAATTCTTTTTTGTCCTTAAATAAAGTGTGTTTTCATGTGCTTTGAGCAGTCTTTTAAAAACAAAATATAGTTCTTTTAAAATGTTTAATTTAAGAAAAGTAAAATGAGTTCACTGAAAAAATCAGAATAATATATATTTGGTCGCTTCTTCCTCACCTGTAACAGCTTCTACAGTATCCGTCAGGTTTTTCAGATCAACATTCTCGTAGGCTGTAAGATAAAGTTTAACAGAGAAAAGCAATAACATGGACTCTGAAAAAAGACATATAGTACAGGAGGTTCTTTTTATGGAAGATTTATTGTTGAATGATCAATGAAAATAAATCCAGTTAAAATGAGGACCAAGATTTAATAGTAAATAATAAATAAAAATGATATAAAGGTTCAATAGCAATGAATACATGCTGACTTTTAAAAGTATGTTATGGTATGATTTCCTGGCAAAATTATATCACTACATACTATAGCATCTTTATTTTTATTTTATTTTATTTATTTATTTTAGATGGAGTCTTGCTCTGTTGCCCAGGCTGGAGTGCAGTGGTGTAATTTTGGCTCACTGTAACCTCTGTGTCCCGAGTTCAGGCGATTCTCCTGACTCAGCCTCCCTAGTAGCTGGGCTTACAGGCAACAGCCACCACACCCAGGTAACTTTTGTATTTTTAGTAGAGACAGGGTTTCTCCATGTTGGCCAGGCTGGTCTCGAACTCCTGGCCTCATGTGATCTGCAGGCCTTGGCCTTCTACAGTGCTGGGATTACAGGTGTGAGCCGCCTTGTCCAGCCAGCATCTTTTTAAACTTTGAAACATATAAAAAGTAATTTTTGCAAAAGTGATTGACCTTTTTCTTGAGGATTCTTCTAACTCCTTTGAAGTCCAAATCATGCTATTTTAAATGGCCTTTCAAGTCACTATTCACAGGGAATTTTCTTCAATTATTAAATGGTCTAATTCTGTCAGGTCCATACTTTCAGTGGCTTTGTGTCCGATTTGAGCAGTCCTCCAACTTTACTTTCACTTACTCATTGAAATTATGCATATTTCTCAATATGTGTAAAGATTTTTATCTTGCATTGCCTAATGTTCATGCAACAGGCAGAGAATAGTGTTAAATTAGGAACTAATTACTTATGTGATCAGTTTAGTAATCCCCTGAACCAAATGGTGGCTAAGAACTCAACTATATTTCAATAGTTTTATATCATTGATATCTATCTTAAATTAAGAAAACAAAATAAATCAAGTTTAAAACTTATAATTTAAGACATAGTTTGTATAATAAATTAAAAAATACACAAGCATACAGGGAAAAAGTAAATAATTCCTTCTTTCACCTCTTCTCATTTTCATTGCCACATCCACCATTACTAACAGTTTGGCATATATCCTTCTAGACTTTTCTTGTGCTTATAAAGGTATTTTATATACATATATAATACTACTATAATATATATATATAGTTATATATATATAGTTTTTTATATATATATATATAGTTACATATATACATATATAGTATACTCTCACTCTGTCTCCCAGGCTGGAGTGCAGTGGTGTGATCATAGCTCACTGCAGCCTCAACCACCCTGGGCTCAGATGATCCTCCCACGTCAGCCTCCTGAGCATCAAGGGTTGCAGGTGTGTACCCACCATGCCTGGCAATTTTTGAATGCTTTTTGTAGAGATAGGCTTTCACTATGTTGTCCTAGGCTCAAGTGATGCCCCTGCCTCGGTCTCCCAAATTGCTGGGACAACAGGTGTGGGTCACTGTGCCTGGCCTAAAGGTATACATATTTTTAAAAATCAATAATACAATATATATTTCTCTGTAACTTATTTATTATGGTCACAAAAAAGTAAAAAGAAAGCACCTCAATATCTATTAGTAGAGGAATGAGTTCTGGCCAAACAAATTGGGTTATACCCTGGATTGGCAACAATAGTATATGGATCAGTGATGAAAAACAGGTTGTAAATCCTAATTTTATAAAACAATAATTCTTCCCCTCCTCACCAGCAACTGTGCCCTACCCCATGATGCATAAAGAAAGTAATTGCATGTTTTAAAGAAATAAAAATGAAGAGCCTTGTTTGTTTTTTTATGGGTTCTTCTGATGGCTATTCAAATGTCTTTTGGGCAACAACTCATTTAAAATTTTGAAATAGTCATAATTAATCCTGCAAGCTCAGACTGTTTAAAATCACAGTGTTTCTCAGGTTGGGCATGGTGGCTCATACCTGTAATCCCAGTGCTTTGGGAGGCTGAGGCGGGTGGATCATTTGAGGTTTTTCAAGACCAGCCTGGCCAACATGGTGAACCCTATCTCTACAAAAATGCAAAAACTAGCCAGGCTGTGGTGGTGCACGCTTGTAATCCCAGCTACTTGGGAGGCTGGGGGAGAAGAATCACTTCAGTCTGAGAGACAGAGGTTGCGGTGAGTGGAGATCGTGCCACTGCATTCCAGTCTGGGTGACAGAGTGAGATCTTGACTCAAATAAATAAATAAATCAATCACAGTATTTCCCATAATGCCCATCATTACTCAGGAGATCTTTTATCATATCAAGTTCCTTTTCTCTAAGCTTGACTTCCATGACTTCCAAGATAGCATCCAGATTATTTACATTAACCTTTCCTTGTTTTGAACATAAAAGCAAAGGGAGAAAAATGAAATAACTCTAAAATATTAACTATTTTCAATTCTAATATTCTAAAATATTAAAAGTATATTGATAATATATGTATATTATTATGTTCAACTAACAGGTGTTAGTTTTAAATGATTATATAGTCATTGAAAATGACTATATTATCTGTAAATGACTATACAGATAGTTATAGTACATGACTGTACTATCTATATATGTATATATATATATATATATATACTATGTACATATGTATACTATCTATATATATATATATTGGCTGTCAAGTTTCTTATACAACTGAATATTAACCCCATATATATGTACATATATACACATATATAAATATTTACTGTCAAGTGTATGTATATTTATATATATGTATATATATACAATTGCTGTCTGGTGTATATATATTTGCTGTCATAGTAAATGACTGTCTGTATAGTAATTTAAAAGAGAACAACTTTATAACCTTTATAACAATTGCTAATATTTTCATGAAAAGAACAAAAGTATAGTAGATTTGTTGATTTGTTCTACTCCACAGAGGTTAAAAGCAGAGTTAAAATTAGAACCTGTTTCCTCAACCCTTAAACATACCTACCCATGGAAAGGTTATGTGGTGCAGGGGTTAAGCAACCATAACCTGAGAGCACTAATCTATAATTTCTACAAAAAAGAGATTGTATGTTTCCTAAACTCTCACTCTCAGATTTTCACCATTTCTGGTCAAATTTTAGAATATATAGCCAAACATTTCCCTCACTCCCTTCTTCCTTCCCTTCCTGTCTTCCTGTGTTTCCTTCTTTCTGTCTGTCTATATATCTTTCTTTTATTTATGTTCACAGGAATGGTTTTTCAGAGAAAGTTTGAAAATTACAAAGCAGTAGAGAATTTCCTTCTAAGATAAAGTATAGGCTATTACCAGAAAAAATAGAGATGTGTCACAATAAGCAAAATAAAATATTCTATTAACATAAATTTAACACTTTAAAATTTTCATATATGTTCTCATTGAGCTTACTCACGCTTATTATACGTCACATCTTTCAGCAACCTATTTAGGAACACCTTTCCATTAGCTGTAAGAAAAGGTACAATTCAGATCTCTGGGAAATTAATAATGGAGATTCACCAAAACATTACAAATTAGAGAACTGCAGAAAGATACATTTTAATGATTTGCTTTTAAAATTAATCTATTTTATAGTCACACAATATTGACATTTAAGAATGGAAATACACAGTGACAAACCTATTCATTCTTTGGTATTACAGACATTTATTAGTCTGTCTCTTCTATGTTGGAACACTAAAACATGTATCAAATACTTCCTTCTTCTTTCTATTCTAGTGTTGTTCTATTCCTCTCTTTTTCACTGCTCAGATTGTAAACTTAATACTAACCTGAGGGAGTAATATTTGTCACCTAGACAACTATTTGACAACATAGAGATGACTCAAATTGTATTCGAAGAGGTAATGACAATTTCTTTTCAAGTCAAAAGTGCCTTTCTATTAACCTATGGCATTTTTAGGAGAAATTATCCTATTAAAAGATTGAGAGCTGCTTACACAGGCCCATTAAATTAAGTTTCCTGGAAGGCATGTGGCATTTACGTGGCTTACCATCAATGGGCAATGTTTTTAGCAGTTGCTTGTGCTCCTTATCTGTAAGCTCGATCCCCATGTGTTTTAGAATACTCTGTAGATCACCAGCATCAATCTTTTCTCCTTTAAAAAAATGAAATATTCTTAAGTAAAGTATTAAGGAACAATCAAATTATTTCAAGTTATGTAAAAGTACACTTGTGCTGGTATAGCCTTTTCTCTAATACAAGGATGAAGAGGAATGAGAATATGAGATTTCTTGATAAAAATACGGAAATGGGAAACTGAAAATAGAATTTATCTCTTAATATGAGTAAATGGGATATATTCTTAATACTGGGAATAATACCAGATAGCACAGAAGAAAATTTGGTCATGTAATTATTAAGATTAGGATGGTTAGTATAATAAGGTATACAAGAAAGTATGACATGTTTTATATTTGTTAAAACTATGTGGTTAGATGCTTGCAGTGAATTTATTACTTTGATGCTTTTAATGCTTCACTCTGCTATTACTGGGTCCATCTAGTTTTTTTGGCCTATAAATACCGGTGAAATCATTTTATGGGAAGAAAGTACTAAAGAATGTAAAATGTTATCAAGAAATAGTTTTTTGTTTTACCGATAGAATACAAATACTGTTAATGTGTTAGTCTGTAAATGTAGATATTTTGTCAAAATATTGAAAAGATGTGAATTTATGTTATGAATATAATATTAGAAAGATACTATTAAAAATTTTAGTGTAAACAATTATTTGTTGCAAATCATTTATAACAAATGCTTACCAGTAAAAGCTTTCACTTCATCCTCCAATGCTTTCAGAGCTACTTGATTATCAGCTATAACACAAATGCATAATTTGAAGCTCATAAAATGTTATATCATAAGAATGTCTTCTCCCTCTATGGTTTTAACACCTAGTAGGAGCAGTTATTAAGTATACCGGGCATTTTATTAAGCACTTTAGCCATTTGATAAATATTTACTCAGAATATGTAATGAACATGAAGAAACAATTATAAATATTGAAAATAAACTTATTTAGAAAATGTAACTTTGACTTTCTAACCCATAAAATAGCAAATCTTATATTTGATAATGGAAAGATGGAATTCAAAAGTGGCTTTTTCCTAGGGGCCAGGTTTCTTGTCCTCAGAATTTGGAAAGCTCTTGTATTGATCATGCCGCTAGTACTCAAAATACTACATTTCCAACTTTGTTACTCTGTCTTATTTGAACTTTCACTATAAAAAGATCTCCTTTCCAGCTGGGTGTGGCGGCTCACACCTGTAATCCCAGCATTTTGGAGGTCTAGGTGGGTGAATCACCTGAGGTCAGGAGTTCGAAACAATCCTGACCAACATGGTGAAACCCCATCTCTACTAAAAATCCAAAAATTAGCTGGGTGTGGCAGCAGTTGCGGTAATCCCAGCTTCATGAGAGGCTGACACAGGAGAATCGCTTGAGCCCAGGAGGCGGAGGTTGCAGTTAGCCGAGATCACACCACTGCACTCTAGCCCTGGAGACAGAGCAAGACTCAGTTAAAAAAAAAATTATTTTCCCTTTCCTTCTAATGCTAAAGGTCCATAAAACATAAAGCTCAAAAAACCAGTGATATCTAGCATGCTCACCACCGACTGGTAGGCTTTGTTTCAGATCTTCAAGTTCTTTATCCGTGGGCTTGATTCCCATGTTGTCTAGAATGGTGTCCAGGTTTTTTATGTCAACCTTCCCTAATCAGAAATAGACAGCCTGTGAGGAAAATGCAGTGACTCAAAAAAAAAAAAAAATTCTAAGTTTTTTTTTTGAGACACATACTCATTGAGAATCTGAGAAAAGCTGTGGATCTTATATCTCCACAAATATGCATTTTTATAAGCTGGGCATTAGGATTTAGGAGGATGTGCTAAAGACCATCCATGGACCTCATAAGTGTTCATGAAATCTAGCTTTAAAACATCTGTTCTACACTGAAAAAACTTAATTCCTATGCATCTTGATTATACTTTTCAACATAAAGAGAAAAAATTCATTGAATCAAATACATAAATGAAATTGACAATGGAATTAAAATTAGGATCTTTTCTTTAAACCAATTAACTGATCAGTGGATGAAAACTTGGGGCAATAATTAACATATTTTTGACCAATACATAGGATTAAAAAGTAATCTCTCAATACTACTATTACTAATGATGATGATAGCTAATATTTACAGAGATGTATTTTTTTTTTTGGTACCGGACATCATACCAAACATTTCATTTATCTTTTGTCATTTAATCTCAGAAAGATATCAGACAACAGTTACCTAAATTCCTTATATAACTAGCTCATCTTTTCATTAACTTTTTTGACATGTAATTACATCTTCCCCACTAAGTTTATAAACTCTAAGAGAGTATGGGATACATTTCTAAACAATATGGTTGATTATCTGGTTAAATAAAGATAAATCTGTTTTTAAAAAATCACATGGAATCTATGTGTTGGAGAGGTTGCAGGATTCACAATGTAATCATTAGTGAATGACATAAAGGCCAAATGAGTACCATATATTCATCTGTCTTCTTATTACATTTCATTCACATTTAAGGTACTTCATACTACTCAGCACTATGTTTTTTCCCCAACATTTTATAATAAGAAAAGTTCCAAACATTCAGAAGAATTGAAAGAATAGTACAATGAACCAACACCACTTACATGAAATAATATTAACATCTCACCATAGTTTACTTTTTCTCTCTCATAGTGTCTTTCCATATGTATGAGTATATATATACTCTTTATATATATAAGAGAATATGTATAAATATGTTTTTCTTCATGAGTATATATATAAATACATTTTTCTTCCCTCAGTCATTTGACTGTAAGTTGTGCACATCATAACTTAGTATCCCTAAACACTGCAGCATGCAATTAATCTAAAAATAGGATATTCGCCTATGTGACATTGTTGATAAATATATAGCATAGTCACACCTAAGAGAATTAACAATAATCCCTTTGTATCATCTTACGTCTTGTTCTTATTTTAAAATATTTTTCTTAAGTGTCCCGCAAGCATCTGTTACAGCTGTTTCTGTCAAAGGCTCATATTGCATTTAGTTATTCTCTTTGTCTCTTTAAATCTAAAAGTTGGCTGGGCATGGTGGCTCACTCCTGTAATTCCAGCAGTTTGGTAGGCTGATATGGGCAGATCACTTAAGGTCATGAGTTCGAGACTAGCCTGGCCAACGTGGTGAAATCCCGTCTCTACTAAAAATATGAAAATTAGCCAGTGGTGATGGTGCACACCTGTAATCCCAGCTACTTAGGAGACTGAGGCAGAAGAATCACTTGAACTGGGAGGGGGAGGTTGTAGTGAGCCAAGATCATACCACTGCATTCCAGCCTGGACAACGGGGGAGATTCTGTGAAAAAGAAAAAAAAAAAAAAGAAAAAGGCTCCCCACAATTTCTTTTTAACATTGAACACTGACTTTTTAAAAAGACTAGGCCAGTTTTCTTGTAGGATGTCTCACATTCTGAATTTATCTAATTTTTTTCTTTGTGGTATTATTTAACCTGCTTTTTATTCCTTATATTTCAAATAAACTAGAATCATTATGGAGTCATGGAATTTTTTTCCAATGATATATAGCAAATTATAGGCATTTCTTTCTCCCTCCCTCCCTGGTTTTTTTTCTTTCTTTTTCTTTTTCTTTTGAGATGGAGTCTCGCTCTGCCACCCAGGTTGGAGTGCAGTGGCGTGATTTCAGCTCATTGTAATCTCTGCCTCCTGGGTTCAAACAATTCTCCTGCCTCTGCCTCCCAAGTACCTGGGACTACAGGTGCATGCCACCACACCTGGCTAATTTTTTTGTATTTTTAGTAGAGACAAGGTTTCACCATGTTGGGCAGGCTGGTCTCGAACACTTGACCTCAGGTGATCTGCCCGCCTTGGCCTCCCAGTCCTTCCAATCTTTCTTTTAATGCTTAGATTGTGGTAAATGTGACCAGTGGTAGTCTATCCATGCTGACTCCTGTTTTTTTGGACATGCACACTTTAATCTTTGAATGCTTCTTTGCTTTCTGAATATATCCCACACTCACTTTGTACTTTCCCTACCTCAGATCCAGAAGCAGCCTTTCTCCAAGGAGCTCTGGGGCTCTTTTCAGTATGGAAATTATTAAGAAACAACAATCTGAGGACTAGATGTTCTCACCAAAATTAAGCTGTCATTGGTTTTCAAATCCTTTAAAATCCTTTTTAGGAATGTAAAGGAAATTCCTATTTAAAACAAATAGGCAAGCATACAAACAAACCACCATGATTTTGTAGTGATAGTTGTGGTTCAAATTTCACAATTACATGTTTTTCATAACTTTTTTGATTTTATACTTGTATCTTTTCTTTCCAACACTGAAATATCTTGAAAAAAGGCTGAAATGTCTTGGTTCCTTTTATTTATCAAATATTTAATATTTGTTTTACTCTGTAACTACCTGTAATAGTCACAATATTACACTTTAATATTATTATTAATGATAAAAGTATTAACTGAAGTTTAAGATTCCTTTGAAGTTCTTTTTATACTTAATATATATTTCAGTAAGTACTATTATATGCCTCAAGGAGGACTTTCTGGGTGGAATCTATTTGTTAATCTTTGAGCTTCCTCAATGTGGTTACATGTATCTCTCACAAGGCTTGGTATATTTTCAGCTATTTCATTTAACAGGTTTTCTGTGCCTTTTCCCGCCCTGTCTCCTTTGGAACTCTCATAATTTGAGTATTTGTTCATTTAACGGTATCCCATAAGTATTACAGGCTTTTCTCACTCTTTTTCATTCTTATTTCTTTTTTTCTCTGAGTGGGTAATTTCAAATGACTTATCTTCAAATTCAGATATTCTATTGCTTGATTAAGTTTGTTGTTGAGCCTCTGTACTATATTTTTAAATTTTGTCTACTGAATTCTTAAGCTGCAGGATTTCTGTTTGGTTCTTTTTTATGATTTCCATCTCTTTATTGAATTTCTCCTTCATATCATGAATTGTCATGATTTCATCAAACTGTCTCTGCATTTTCTGGTATCTCATTGAATTTCCTTAAGATCATTATTTTAAGCAATTTACTGATTTCCTTTTCACTGGTGTCTATTACTAGAGAGTTAATTGTTGATTATCATTAACTGTGATAGAAATAGAATTTCTTCTTGGTCTGTCGCCAGGTTGGAGTTCAGTGGCGCCATCTAGGCTTACTGCAAGCTCCGCCTCCTGGATTCAAGTGCTTCTCCTGCCTTAGCCTCCGGACTGGCTGGGACTACAGCCACACACCACCACACCTGGCTAATTTTTGTATTTTTAGTAGAGATGGGGTTTCACCATCTTGGCCAGGATGGTCTTGATCTCTTGACCTTGTGATACACCTGCCTCAGCCTTCCAAAGTGCTGGGATTATAGGCATGAGCCACTGTGCCTGGCCCGATAATTAAAAAAATAAAAACTTTTACTAGAGATAATTTTTAAAAATGTTTAGTAGAGGTCTCACTGTGTTGCCCAGGGTGGTCTCAAATTTCTGAGCTCAAGCTCTTCTCCTGCCTCAGCCTCCTCAAATGTTGGGACTACAAGCAAGAGCCACTGTGTTTAGTCACCCATTTAAAGTGTACAATTGTATATGGTGTTGTTTTTTTAAGCATATGCACAGAGCTAGGTGAATATCATCACAATCTAATATAAGAACATTTTTATTACCTCAAATTTCATCTCCATTAGCCTATAGTAACCAGCCCCTGGTAGGGAATCTAAACTACTCTCTGTCTCAATTGATTTATGGATATTTCATATAAATTGAATTATACAATATGTGGTCAGTCCTGTCTACGTGTTCAGCATTCCTTTAAATTCAAATTTAAAGGAGTCGCTGACATATGTTCATAAAACTACAAGAATATCACCTTATTTTCTTTCTGAGTTCATTTCCAAGTTTTTATAAATGTTTTCTTAATGGCAAACTTTTTTATAGAGGTGATTATATAGATGTTCACATTCTCATGTTATCTCTATCAGTTCAAAAGTTTAAATGCTCACCATCAACAAGTAAGTTCTCTATCAAGGCTTTACTTTCCATTCCTGTGAGTTTCATCCCCATGTTTTGCAAGACAGTGTCCGGTTCAGTGACATCGATAATCCCTCCTTGGAAAAAAGAGGGGAATATAAGCAAATTTGAATAACCATAAAATGTGACAAAGGCTACGAATTATTGTGTATTATGGATATAAATTTCACCAAGAAAACTAAGGTCCAGTGAGGTATGTTCAGCTGAACAAAGACTGTCAGTAATAAAAGTATAATTAAAATGTCTACCCGTGAGCTTTTTTTAGGAAGGGGAAAATAAGTTTATATAATTCATTTTCAAAGGTTATGGCATACCTACTAGACCATTTATAGAAATAGCAAAGACAAAAGTCACATACAACCAAGAGTAGGGAAGTATTATTCTTGTTTCCTGAACTAAACAATTTTCTCTTCTCTGAGTAAATTTATCGAATAATTTTGAATAGTTTCTCTCATTTTTTTGTTAAATTACAAAATATTACAGGGATGTAACATTTTGATGAAGATACCACTGACATTTATGTATCCCATCCAGCTTCAGGAATAAACACTATTGTTGTAGTAAAAATGTCCTGTGAAACTCTCCTTATCTTCAGCCCTATTATTCTCTCACCTTTGCCTCATGTGAACCACTGTCTTAAATACAGTGTTTACAATTCCCATGTACATTGTACATGCACATGTGAAGTAGTTTTGCATAAATTTAAAGTTTATATATCTCATATCATAATGTGAGTTTCCTTTGCCACTTGCATTTTTAATTCAACTTTTTTCTTTTGCTTTTTAAAAAAGATTTGCCTGTGTTGAAACATGAAGCTCTTCTTCATTCATTTGCACTACTGTTTATTATTCTATTATAATGTTATTCCAACATGAATTGATCCATTCTCCCGTAGATGAATGTTGAGGTTGTATCTGATTTTTTGCTATTACAAGAAAAGGATGTTAATGAGCAATAATAAATCATCTGAGGGTAGAAAACTCACTGCAACAGTAAGTACACAGAAAAAGAGAATATTACAACACTGTAGCTGTGGTGTGTAAACTGTTCTTTTCTTAAGTAGGAAGACTAAACAATGACCAATCAAAAATATAACTACAACTTTCAAGACATAGTACAAAAAGATATAAATAGGAACAACAAGAAGCTTAAAAGCAGGGGAATGAAGTTAAGGTGTAGAGTCTTTATTTGTTTTATTTTTGCTTGTTTGTTTGCTTCTGCAAAAGTGTTAAGTAGTTATCAGGTTAAAATAATGGATTATAAAGTAGTATTTGCAAGCATCATGGTAACCTCAAACAAAAAAAACATACAATGAATACACAAAAAATAAAAAACAAACTAAATCATATGACCCCAAAAAAATCACCTTCACAAAAGGAATATAGGAAGGAAGAAAAGAAGAAAGAGAAGACCACAATACAAACAGAAAACAAATAACAAAATGGCAGGAGTAAGTCTTTACTTATCAATAATAACATCGAATGTAAATGAACTAAACTCTCCAATCAAAACATGTAACGTCACTGAATAGACAAGAAAAAAAAAAAAAGACACACTGATCTGTTGCCTACAAGAAATACACTTTACCTATCAAGACACACAGACTGAAAATAAGGGATAGAAGAAGATATTTCATGCCAGTAAGAAACCAAAAAGAGCAGGAGTACCTATACTTACATCAGACAAAATAGATTTTAAGACAAAACTATAAGAGACAAGATCACTAAATAATGAGGAAGAGGTTGACTCAACAAGAGAATATAATAATTTTAAATATATATGTACCCAATGCTAGAGCACCCAGATATACAAAGCAAGTACTATTAGAGCTAATCAGAGAGATGGACTCTAATACAATAGTAACTGGAGACTTCAACACCCCACTTTCAGCACTGGACAGATCTTTTAGACAGAAAATCAACAAAGAAACATTGGATTTAATCTACATTATAAACCAACTGGATCTAATAGATATTTACAGAACATTTCATCCATGGCTGCAGAATACATGTTCTTTCTTCAGCAAATGGATTATTTTCAAGGATAGACCATATGTTAGGCCACAAAACAAGTCTCACAACATTCAAAAAATTGAAATAATACAGAAGATCTGACAACAATGGAATAAAATTAGAAATTCGTAACAAGAAGAATTTTGGAAAATGTACAAATACATGGAAGTTGAACAATATGCTTCTGAATGACCATGGGTCAATGAAGAGATTAAGAAGAAAATTTTAAAAATTCTTGAAAAAAATGATATGGAAACACAACATACCACAACCTATGGGATATAGCAAAAGCAGTACTGAGAGTGAAGCTTATCACTGTAAGTGCCACATCAAAAATGAAAAACTTCAAATAATCTAACAATGCATCTTAAAGAATTAGAAAAGCAAGAAAAAATCAAACCCAAAATTGGGAGAAGAAAAGAAATGATAAATATTAGAGCAGAAATAAATGAAATTGAAATAAAGAAAATAGAAAAGAACAATGAAACAAAAAGTTGGTTTTTTAAAAAAAGTTAATCAACAAACCATTAGCCAGAGTAACTAAGAATAAAAGAGATGAAGTCCAAATAAATAAAATCAGAGATGAAAAAGAAGACATGATAACTGTCACCAAAGAAATTCAAAGGATCATTAGTGGCTACTATAAGCAACAAAATGGCAATACATTGGAAAATCTAGAAAGAATGGACAAATTTCTAGACACATACAACCTACCAAAATTGAACCATGAAGAAATCCAAAACCTGAACACACCAGTAACAAGTAATGAGATTAAGTCATAATAAAAATTCTCCCAGCAAAGAAAATCCCTGGATCTGATGTATTCCCTGCTAAATTCTACCAAACATTTAAAGAACTAATACCAACCCTACTCAAAGTATTCTGAAAAATAGAGGAGAAGAAAATACATCCAAATTCATTCTACAAGGTCTATATTACCCTGATATCAAAATCAGACAAAGACACATAAAAAAAGAAAACTATAGACCAATATCACTGATTAATACTGATGCAAAAATCCTCGACAAAATATTAACAAATTGAATTTAACAATACATTAAAAAGATCATTCATCATGACCATCTGGGATTTATCCCTGGGATGCAAGGATGGTTCAACATATGCAAATCAATTAAGGTGATACATTCTAATAGCAGACTAAAGGACAAAAAACATATGATCATTTCAGCTGATGCTGAAAAAGCATTTGGTAAAGTTCAACATCCCTTCATGACTAAATAAACCCTCAAAAAACTTGAGATAGAAGAAAAACATAACTTAACATAATAAAACCCATATATGACAGACCCACAGCTAGTATAATGCTGAGTGAGGAAAAACTGAAAACCTTTCCTCTAAGATTCAGAACATGATGACAAACATGCCCACTTTCACCACTGTTATTCAATACAGTACTGGAAGTCCTAGCTAAAGCAATTAGACAAGACTAAAGAATAAAGGACATCCAAACTGGAAAGGAGGAAGTCAAATTATCCTTGCTTGTGGATGATATGATCTTATATTTGCAAAACACACAGAATTTTTGTTACTGATTCAATCTCTTTACATGTCATAGGCCTGTTGATATTTCTTCTTGAGTTATTTTAGGTAATTTGTGTTTCTAGGAATTTCCCCATTTCATCATGGTTATTATACTGTTGCCATACAATTGTCATAATGTTCTCTTATAAACCTTTCTATTTATGTAACTTTGGTGGTAATGACCTCACTTTCATCTCTGATTTTAGTTATTTGTATCTTTTCTCTTTTCTTCTTTGTCAGTCTAGTTAAAGGTTTGTCAATTTTGTTAATCTTTTTGAAGGATTCAGTTTTGGTTTCATTAATATCTCTATTGTTTTTCTACAAAATGTCTAAGTGTTATTTATCTTCACTTTAATCTTTATTTCCTTCCTTGTACCAGCATTGTGTTTAGTTTGCTATTCCTTTTGTAGGTTCTCAAAGTGCAATGTGAGGTTATTGATTTGAGTTCTTCCATCTTTTTTAATGTAAGTATTTATATCTACAAATTTTCCTCTGAGTCCTACTCTCACTGCATTCCACAGTTTTGGTATGTTGTGTTTTCATTTTCATCCATCTCCAAGTATTTTTCCTAGTGCCTTTGTTCCACTTTCAGTCCTGTAGCAGTCACTTTCTAGTGTAGCATCACTTTGAACACTTGCGATCTAAACCTTGGCTCAGAACTCAGAGCATGCCCCCAACCCCATAGACTTCTGCCTTACATCCTACTCAGCCCTCTTCTCACTGGCACTATGCCCATCAGATTCCATCCACTTCAACAGCCTTGAACTCTAATCTACAACTGCCTCAGCTCCGTGTGACAACTGCGTTCTTCCTGGGCTTTAGCTTCCTAAACTGTGACTGGAAAATTGTCCTTAGGCTCACTTCATAATTTTTTCTTCTCTCAAGGATCAGAGTCTTGTGCTTTCTGTTGTCTAATCCTTGAAAACAGTAGCCTTATGTATATTGTCCAGTTTAATAATTGTTTACGGCAGGAGAGCTAGTTATTTCTTAATGATCCACAGGGAAGATCCTGGTAACAGTTTTTTTTAAGTTTTAATTTTGCTGAAACATACATCAATGCTCTATATATGTAAATTGTCTGTTAATTATGTTGTTCAAATATTCTTGATAAATTGTGATTGCTTATTCTAGCAATTTCTGAAGGATATATGTTGTTATCTCTATGGTGAGGATTTATTTCTCTATTAGGTTTTGTCATTCTGTGCTTTATATATTTTGAAATTACATTATTAGGAACATAAAAATTTAGAACTGGATTATCTTCCTCATGAATTAACTCCTTTATCATGCTACAATGTGCTGCTTTATCTTGCCATAATATCTACTTAGCTTGGTATTAATTTACCAGTTTTATTTTCATTTGTGTTTGTATTATGTATCCATCCTTTTTCTTGCAACTTTTCTTTATATTTAAGATGTGTCTCATATAAGCAGCATATATTATTTTAAATCTAAACTCACAATCTTTTTGTTTTAATTTGAATATTTGTCCCATTTATATTTAATATAATATTTTATTTTAGTTAAATCAACATTTACTATTTCTTTATTTGCCAACTTGTTATGCTTTCATTCTCTCTTTTTAAATTTACTTCTTCCCTTCTCTTGAATTATTTTATTTTTCCATTTTTCCCTTTATTAACTTGTTAGTTTACACAGTTAGCTCTCCACATCTCTGGGTTCCATATTTACAGATTCAACCAACCACAGGCCAAAAATATTTTTTTAAATGGGTGGTACCTGTACTGAACACATATCATTTACATTGCATTAGGTAATAAGTAATTTAGACATGATTTAAAATATATGGGAGGATGTGAATAGGTTACATGCAAATACTATGTCATTTTATATAAGGGAATTGAGCATCCATGAATTTTTCTATCTGTGGGAGGTCCAGGGACCAATCTCCCACAAATATCAAGGAGTGATTATATATTTTTTTACTATTCTTTGAGTAGTTACCCAAGTTTATGAAACTCATCCTTGATTTTTAAAAATATAATATAAATTAAAGATTTTGCCACATTCCAGGTTAGTCTGTTTAACCCAACTCTTGTATCTCCTTTTGTGATTTGATGACTTTTTGTGCTGGTGTGCTTTGATTCCTTACTTTTAATATTCTACATATCTGCTACAGGTTTTTTCCTTTGTGATTACCATGAGGCTTAAATAAAACATCTTATAACATCCTATTTTAAGTTGATGACAACTTAACTTCAATCATATACAAAGGGCTGAGTATGGTGGGTCATACCTGTAATCCCAGCACTTTGAGAGGCCAAGGTGGGCAGATTGCTGGTGCCCAGGAATTCAAGACCAGCCTGGGCAACATGCTGAAACCCTATCTCTACAAAAAATAAAAAAAATTAGCCACGTGTGGTGGTGTGCACCTGTAGTCCTAGCTACTTTGGAGGCTGAGGTGGGAGGATTGCTTTGAGCCAGGGTGGGCTCTCAGTTGCAGTGAGTTCAGATCACACCACTGCACTCCAGCCTGGGCAATAGTAAATAAAAAGACTTTATGCTTTTACTTCCTCCCCATCACATTTTAGATGATTGATATTATGGTTTATATATTTTTGTATTGTGTTCCCTTTAATAAATTATAGTTATAGTAATTTTTAATATGCTTTATTTTAACTTTTATACTAGTATTGAAAGTGATTTACCTACCACCATTAGAATATTAGAAAATTCCAGATTTGACTATATATATTTACTTTTATTAGTAAGTTTTAATCATATGCTTTTATGTTGTTAATTAGCATCCTTACATTTTAGCTTAAAGAATTCCCTTAAGCATTTATTGTAGGGCAATAAATTAATAATAATAAGATCCCTCAGCTTTTGTTTATACAGGAAAGTATTTCTGTCTCCTTCAGCAGCTTTGCCAGATACAGTATTCTTGGTTAACAGATTTTTTTTCTCTTCATATTTTGAATATATGATCCCATTATTTTCTTCTCTACAATATTTCTGCTGAGAAATATTAAGCTCCTAAAAGCCAACTTTCTCAGCTACTATTGGTACACTAAGGATTGTTGACATTAAGCCCCCAAAAGCACCATTGTTAGTCTTATAGAGACTCCCTTATATGTGATAATTTACTTTTCTTTTGATGCCTTCAAAATTCTTCTTCTTTGGCTTTTGACAATTTAATTATAATGTGTCTTGATGTAGACCTCTTCAAATTCAACCTATTTTCTGACCATTAGGCTTCAGGAAGCCACTGGCTGGGCTCCCTGGTTGGGCATGTCTGCCAGCAGAATGCAGTGCCATCACCAATGTCAGCACACTGTGAACCATGTATCCCTTTTTCTGTTCCTACCTGACCCAGGTTGTCTAGCCCTGCCAATTCCCCCATTGGTCTCCATGAGGTAAGACAAAAGTTGGCCCACTTAAAATTTTCCAGAACACTGGGGAAGCTTGATGTTCACTTTAGGATCTCTTTTCTCACTAGAGAAACCATCAGCTCAGGGGATCCCTTTTGGTGTGGTGCTATGCTACAACAAAATGAAACCTTTCCTCTTACCTTTCTAATATAGTTTTCCTCCATTTTTGTATGCCAAGGGGATGCATTTTAGCCTTGTTCTCAGGTTCTGAGATTTTTCACAAAGGCATTCTTGTCTGTGGATAGTTGATAACTGGTGTTTCTGTGAGGTGAACTAGAGCAGGGACCTCTATTCTGCCATCTTGCTGATGTCACTCTCCAATATATTTAACATCTAACTACATGTCTTTAATTGGTACATCAATAGTACTGAAAATGAAGCAATGATTTGATAAAGATATCTTTTAGGGAATGAGCTTTCCATAGGACAATGGTGAAACAGTATGCAACCCATGGCAAAGTTATAACTAAATGGCATGCAAGACATATGAACAAACATTTTTATACATAAGAGACAGTGTTCAGTAAGATGTTCCTAGGGAATATTGTTTTGTATTATTGGCCCATGTCTAGCTTAATATATTCTATTTTAGTTCCTTTAAAGTAAAGATAACTTTGTGATTTACCACACTTCAATTTTAATTCAATTTTTTCTTTTTTTCTTTTTTTTATTTTAGATATTTTTATTTCTCCAAATTTGTTATTTATCAGGAGTGACTGAAATAAAAAATATAATTGAGTCCCATCATCATCATGGAAATGGCTTTAAGAGAAAACTGGTCAGATGAATATTATTGCTTCCCATTTTCAACCAGTAAATAGTTGCCACAGATAAACTGACAGCCAGGAGTCTGCCGAGAATGTTCAAGATACATTATATAATACAACATGCCTGTTCACAGGGGGAAAATTCCCAGAAAATAACTTATGTGTATTTCTTGATTTCATCATACAAGACAAGTACAAAAGCACCACCCATGCCTCTGAGAACATTGGACCATGCACCCTTGAAGAAAGCTTTGCCTCCTTCATCACGAGCAATCTTCCTCCAGCAGCCAAGTGTGCCTGTGTACATGATGTCAGTTCCTTTGCGCCCCGACTGCATCATCATGCGGCGGCGAACAGTTTCAAATGGATAGGAAGTCAACCCGGCAACAGCAGTGACAGTCTGTGCTATCATCCAGCTGATAACGATGTGAGTGTTCTTGGGATCCGGAAGCATTCCCTTTGTAGTGTCATAGATACCCAAGTAGGCAGCTCGGTAGATGATAATACCCTGCACAGACACGTTAAAGCCTTGGTACAGGCCCTTAATCCCATCAGATTTGTAGATCTTAACCAGGCAGTCGCTGAGGTCTCGTAATTCCCTTTCAGCTCCAGCTTTACCCACATCTGCTGCTAGATGGGTACGGGCAAAATCAAGAGGGTACACAAAACGCAAGGATGTGACCCCAGCAGCACCGCCTGATGCCAGATTCCCTGCAAAGTAGCTCCAAAACTGAGTCCTCTTGTCCGCACCACCCAGGAAGATCTGCTTGTATTTATCTTTGAAGGCGAAGTTAAGAGCCTGGGTGGGGAAGTATCTGATGACATTGGCCAGGTTACCGCGCCAGAAGGACAGGACTCCCTGCTCCTTGGGAATACGGACCACGCAGTCTATAATGCCCTTGTATTGCTTATCTGCGGTGATCTGCTTGCTGGCATGCTGTACCTGCAGCAGCAGCTTGACCCGCTCGATAGGCGCTACCGCCGTCTTGGAGATGGCTGCGGCCACTCCACCTGCCAGGAAGTCCTTGGCGAAGGACACAGCGGCATCTTTCATGTTGAAAGGAACGAGGAGGCAGGCTGCTGCAGGACAGGACTGGGCCGGGAACTGGCTTTGACTCCGGGGCTGCGGGCCAATTTTTTCTTTAAGACAGACAATTCTGTCCTTGATTCACAAAATCTGATTCAACAATTTGAAAATCCATGTCTATAAATAAGTAGGGAAATGTTGTACATATTGGCTGAAACTCTGGTAGCTTTAGTTCTTATGAAAACTATTAATTTGACTAAGGCCCTAGCAACTTTCTCAGCTACTATTGGTACACTAAGGACTGTTTATATTAAGTCCCTCAAAGCCAAGGACAATGTCTATTTTTGCTTACCACTGTATCTCTGGCACTTAGCATAGCACCTGATATGTAGTGCTTAATAAAAAATTGTTAAATGAATGAGTGAATGAATGAAAAATTTAAAAGTACTAACTTTAGATTAATACGTTAAGAGGAAAAAAATCATTTTCATCTAAGCCAAATAAGTACGATCAAAAATATTAGCCAAAATTCTCTTTAGGGTGCAAAGCTATTAAGAATCCAAAATTTGCTTGAGGGTGGAAAGCTATTAAGTTTCTTACCATTCACTGGTAGATTTGAGGTCTGATCGTTAAGTTCCTCAGCTGGGAGTTTGAGTGCCATGTTTCCGAGTATACTGTCAATGTCATGAACATTGACTTGCAACTCTATAAAAGGGAAAGATATGAAGCAATTGAAACAAAAGTCAAAATGTCATAAATATTAATTTTTATACATCATGATTATCAATTTTATTATAAAGAAGAGCCCAGGGACACTTAAGTGCTTAAAGAGGGCCATTAATGAACTAAAATTAATGTATTCATTTATATCCAATATCCAAAATAAGCCCACATAAGCAGCATGTTGAAAGTTGATAAACCACTCAGGTTATTTATGGCAGAAATATAGCAATTTTTCAAATCGTTTTTAACATAAGTATCCATACAAATAAGGTTCTGTTTGCTCACTGTATCTCAAGATATACTAGCTTCTCTAAAATTTTGATATGTAAGACTAAATTTTATTATTTCCATAGCCAAAATTGAGAAAAATCTAAGTTAGCTAGAATAAATTTTAAAAATAAAACATGGAAAATTATAAACCAATGTGAACATGTATATATATTAAAATTAATTATGAGAATATATATGAGATTGATAGCAAAATTTAGTGGTGAGGAAAAAACAAAAGCATAACACAAGTACCTCAATTAATCTGCTTTCTCAATTTGCGATCACTTACCTTTTATATATTTCACACAGTTCAGCAACCTATTCTTATATATTTTTCCATTAGCTGTAAGAAAATACATAATTTATGTAATATGGAAAATATATATACAAAAGCAATACAGAAATCTCTTAAGTTCAGAAATACAGACCACAAAATAATTTGTTCTTAAAATTTACTTAATATCTTCTAAAATAATAAAATTAAAATGTAGACAAATTTTTTTTTATTCCTAAGCATTTTTATTAGTTATGCATAGGATTGTTTTCTTTCTTTTTTTTAATATATATTTTATTGCATTTTAGGTTTTGGGGTACATGTGAAGAACATGCAAGACTGTTGCATAGGTACATACATGGCAATGTGGTTTGTTATGGTAAATCTGTCAGTTCTTTAGCATCTGAGAAAATTATTTATACCAACTAGGGTAAAGCAAAGAAAGTATACCTTTTCTGACTTTATTCTTTTTTTCTCCACTCGCCCATACATCTATATATTTCTCCTCCTCCTGTTTCCTATAGGTCTTAACCCAACACAACTCAATAGGATGAAAGATAACCATCAATATTAATTCCTTAGCCCTGATGGGAAGATTTATAGTTATGTATATTTTATTAGACAATTTTTGTATTCCTAAATATTAAAAATAGTTACCTATGAAAGTATGAATATTTTATAATTCCCAATTTATAAACAATGTACAACAAACATAGGTTACTAAATAATGTAAATTCTGAGGATATATTCCTAATTACTTCAAGATCTACTGATATGTATAATGTGGAATGACACCCTTGATGACTACATTAACTCCCTTGAAGAATACTACTATTTGAAATGCCCACCATCAATTGGAAGTAATTTCTCTAGCTCCAACTGTTCTCTAGATGTGAGCTCTATCCCCATATTTTGCAGGACATTTTCCAGGTCATTGAAGTCAACTTCTCCTCCTTCAAAACAAAAAACATAGAGGAAAATAAAATTTTAAAAAATATTGTTAGTTCCAAATTATAAAAGCAGAATTAAGGTAAATAATGGTATTTGTTAAACAACAAGCAGTCAATTGCAGATACAGAGGATGAATAGTATTCCTTCAACCCTAGTAAAAGAGGTGTTCCCACAGTGATGGTTATAAAATAGTACTGCAGACAGTTATATAAAACGTATATCATTTTAAATTAGCATAATGGCAAAGACAAGTGGTACAAATAAATGTGCTATTTATGGTAGGGAATTAAACTAGAAATCAATAGTAAAGAACTGCTAAGAAAACTCCCATATATTTGAAAATTAATGTGTATTTCTAAATAATTCATGTGTCAAAACACAAACCACAAAAAGTTAGAATATATCTTTAATGACAATGATAATATTACATATTAAAACTTGTGGAATAAGGTAAAGATGTGCTGACAAGGGAATTTAGTCTTAAATGCATATGCTAAAAAAGATAAAAAGACCAATAATCTAAAATTCTATCTCAAAATGTTAGAAAAAAATAGCAAATTAAACCTCGCAAAAGTAGAAGAAAATAGTAATAAAGACAAAAGCAGGAATTACAGAAACAAAAAACAAACCTTACATAGAGAGAATGAACACAGAAAAAAAAATTGTGTTTTGGAAAGACTAACAAAGTTGATAGATACCTGTACTAAGATTGACAAAAGAAAAAAAGGGAGGAAATATAACCAACGACAAATAAGACCACCACAGATCCTACAAATACTTAAAAGATAATAGGAGGATACTAAACATTATGTAATTAGTTCTAATATTTAAAAAAGGTACAAAGTCCTAGAAAACCATAATTCAGCAATAATGAGATACACATAGATACAGATATATACCATTCACAATTACATACAAAGTAAAAAATACCTAGGAGTAAATCTAACAAAAAAGGAAAATCAAGTTAACCGAAATAAACTTAGTGATGAACCATTTTTAATGGTGTACCACCAACCTGAATTCAATCATGACAACTGATTATTAAATATTGAGTTTTGTGAACTTGATTTTTAAATTGTTTACCAATGGAAATCAGCCATGGTGAGACAATTTACATCATTGAAGTTGAAAAATGCTACAAATCAAGTGGTAGTGTTTTACAGAGAGCCATCTTACCAGCATACCACTTATTGTCATTAACTGAAAAGCTCAAAATTGTAAATATATCCATTCTCTACAAATTGATCTAGATTCATAGGGTGCAGCAAGATGGCTGAATAGGAAGAGCTCCAGTCTGCAACTCCCTGCGAGATCAATGCAGAATGTGGGTGATTTCTGCATTTCCAACTGAGGTACCTAGTTCATCTCACTGAGGCTGGTTGGTTGGTGGGTGCAGCTTACAGTGGGCAAGCAGAAGCAGGGTAGGTGTGCCTCACTCAGGAAGTGCATAGCTGGGAGGGCTCCCTCCCCTAGCCAAGGGAAGCAGAGAGGGACTGTGCCATGACACACTGTGCTACCCAGCCCAGATACTATGCTTTTCCCACATTTTTGCAACCCACAGAGCAGAAGGCTCCTTTGTGTGCCTACACCATCAGGGTTTCAAGCACAAAACTGGGCGGCTGTTCAGGAAGACACTGAGCTAGCTGCAGGAGTTTTTTTTTCATACTCCAGTGGTGCCTGGAACCCCAGCAAGGCAGAACCGTTCAATCTCCTGGAAAGGGGGCTGAAGCCACAAAGCCAAGTGGTCTCGTTCATCAGGTATCAGTCCCACAGTGTCCAGCAAGCTAAGAACCACTGGCTTGAGATTCTCACTGCCAGCACAGCAGTCTGACGTCAGCCTAGGACGATGGAGCTTGGTGGGGGAATGGGCATCTGCCATTACTGAGGCTTGAGTAGGCAGTTTTCTCCTCACAGTGTTAACTCTGTGTGGAACTCATTGCAGTATGGCAGTGTCTTGGGCCAGACTGTTTCTCTAGATTCCTCCTCAATGGGCAGGGCATATCTGAAAGAAAGGCAGCAGCCCCAGTCAGGGGCTTACAGATAAAACTCCTATCTTCCTGGGACAGAGCATCTGGGGGAAGGGGCAGCTGTGGGCGCAGCTTCAGCAGACTTAAACGTTCCTGCCTGCTGGCTCTAAAGAGAGAAGCAGATCTCCCTGCACAGTGCTCAAGCTTGGCTAAGGGACAGACTGCCTCCTCAAATGGGCCCCTGACCCTCTGTGCCTCCTAACTGGGAGACATTTCCCAGCGGGGGTCAACAGACACCTCATACAGGAGAGCTCCAGCCAGCATCAGGCTGGTGCCTGTCTGGGACAAAACTTCCAGAGGAAGGAGCAGGTAGCAATGTTTGCTGTTCTGCAGCCTCTGCTGGTGATACCCAAGCAAACAGGGTCTGGAGTGGACCTCTAGCAAACTCCAGCAGACCTGCAGAAGAGGGGCCTGATTGTTAGAAGGAAAATTAACAAGCAGAAAGCAATAACATCAGCATCAACAGAAAGGACACCCACAGAAAAACCCCATCCAAAAACCATCAGCATCAAAACTCAAAGGTAGATAAATCCATGAAGATGGAGAAGAACTAGCACAAAAATACTGAAAAATCCAAAAACCAGAATGCCTCTTCTCCAAATCATTGCAAGTCCTCTCCAGCAAGGGCACAAAACTGGATGCAGAATGAGTTTGACAAATTGACAGAAGTAGGCTTCAGGAGGTGGGTAATAACAAACTCCTCCAAGCTAAAGGAGCATGTTCTAGCCCAATGCAAGCAAGCTAAGAACCTTGATAAAAAGGTTACAGGAACTGCAGACTAGAATAACTGTTTAGAGAAGAACATATACAACCTGATGGAGCTAAAAACAGCATGAGAACTTCATAAAGCAATTAAAAGAACTAGAGAAGCAAGAGCAAACAAACTCAAAAGCTAGCAGAAGACAAGAAATAACTAAGATCACAGCAGAGCTGAAGAAGGTAGAGACACAAAAAACCCTTCAAAGAATCAATGAATCCAGGAGCTGGTTTTTTGAAAAGATTAACAAAGTAGACCATTAGCCAAAATAATAAAGAAGAAGAATCAAATAGACGCAATAAAAAATGATAAAGGTGATATCACCACTGATCCCACAGAAATACAAACTACAATCAGAGAATACTATAAACACTTCTATGCAAATAAACTAGAAAATCTAGAAAAAGTGGGTAAATTGCTGGACATATACACCCTCCCTAGACGAAACTAGGAAGAATTCAAATCCCTGAATAGACCAATAACAAGTTCTGAAATTGAGGCAGTATTTAATAGCCTACCAACCAAAAAAAGCCCAGAACCAGATGGATTGACAGCTGAACTCCATGAGAGGTACAAAGAGGAGCTGGTACCATTCCTTCTGAAACGATTCCAAACAATTGAAAAACAGGGACTTCTCCCTAACTCATTTTATGAGGCCAGCATCATCCTGATACCAAAACCTGGCAGAGAAACACACACACACAAAAGAAAATTTCAGGTTAACATCTCTGATGAACATAGATGCAAAAATTCTCAATAAAATACTGGCAAACTGAATTCAGCAGCACAATAAAAACTTGTCCACCAGGATCAAGTTGGCTTCATCCCTAGGATGCAAGGTTGGTTCAACATATGCAAATCAATAAATATAATCCATCACGTAAACAGAATCAATGACAAAAACCACATGATTATCTCAACAGATGCAGAAAAGGCCTTTGATAAAATTCAACACCCCTTCATGCTACAAACACTCAATAAACTGTTTGTATTGATGGAGCATATCTCAAAATAAGAAATATTTATGACAAACACATAGCCAGTATCATATTGAATGGACAAAAGCTCAAAGCACTCCCTTTGAAAACCTGCACAAGACAAAGGTGCCCTCTCTCACCACTCCTATTCAACATAGTATTGGAAGTTCTGGTCAGGACAATCAGACAAGAGAAAGAAATAAAGGGTATTTAAATAAAAAGAGAGAAAGTAAAGGTGTCTGTTTGCAGATGGCATGATTATATATTTAGAAAACCCTGTCGTCTCAGCCCCAAATCTCCTTAAGCTGATAAGCAACTTCAGCAGTCTCAGGATTCAAAATCAATGTGCGAAAGTCACAAGCATTCCTATACACCAATAATAGACAGAGAGAAAATCATGCGTGAACACCCATTCACAATTGCTACAAAGAGAATAAAATACCTACGAATACAATTTGCAAGGGATGTGAAAGACCACTTCAAGGAGAACTATAAATCACTGCTCAAGGAAATAAGAGATGACACTAACCAATGAAAAAAAAATTCCATGATCATGGATAGGAAGAATCAATATCATGAAAATGGCCATACTGCTCAAAGTAATTTATAGGTTCAATGCTATTTCCAACAAGATACCATAAACTTTCTTCACAGAATTAGAAAAAACTACTTTAAATGTCATATGGAACCAAAAAAGAGCCCTTATAACCAAGACAATCCTAAGCAAAAAGAACAAAGCTGTAGGCATCACGCTACCTGACTTCAAACTATACAAGGCTACAGTAACCAAAACAGAATGGTACTCATACTGAAACAGATATATAGAGCAATGGAACAGAACAGACACATATCTACGACCATCTGATCTTTGACAAACCTAACAAAATAAACAATGGGAAAGGATTCCCTGTTCAATAAATGGTGCTGTGAAAATTGGCTAGCCATATGCAGAAAACTGAAACTGTTCCCCTTCCTTACACCTTATACAAAAATTAACTCAAGATGGATTAAAGACTTAAACATAAATCCTAAAACCATAAAGCCCTAGAAGAAAACCTAGGCAATATCATTCAGAACATACACATGGACAAAGACTTCATGACTAAAACACCAAAAGCAATGGCAACAAAGCCAAAATTGACAACTGGGATCTAATTAAACTAAAGAGCTTCTGCACAGCAAAATAAACTATCATCAGAGTGAACTGGTAACCTAGAGAATGGGAGAAAATTTTTGCAATCTATCTATCTGACAAAGGTCTAATATCCAGAATCTATAAGGAACTTAAATTTACAAGAAAAAAAAAAAACTCCATCAAAAATTGGGCAAAGGGCATTTCTCAAAGGAAGACATTTATGTAGCCAACAAACGTATGAAAAAAAAAAGCTCATCATCACTGGTCATTAGAGAAATGCAAATAATAACCACAATGAGATACCATCTCATGCCAGTTAAAATGGTGATCACTAAAAAGTCAAGAAACAACAGATGCTGGAGAGGATGTGGAGAAATAGAAATGCTTTTACACTGTTGGTGGAGTGTAAATTAGTTCAGCCATTGTGGAAGACAGTGTGGTGATTCCTCAAGAATCTAGAACCAGAAATAGCATTTGACCCAGCAATCCCATTACTGGGTATATACCGAGAGGATTATAAATCATTCTATTATAAAGACACATGCACTTATACATTTATTGCAGTGCTATTCACAATAGCAAAGATTTGGAACCAACCCAAATGCCCATCAATGATAGACTGGATAAAGAAAATGCGGCACGTATACACCATGGAATACTACAGCTATAAAAAAGAATGAGTTTATGTTCTTTCCAGGGACATGGATGAAGCTGGAAAGCAGGATTCTCAGCAAACTAACACAGGAATAGAAGACCAAACATCGCATGTTCTCACTCATAAGTGGGAGTTGAACAATGAGAACACATGGGCACAGGGAGGGGAACATCACACGCCAGGGCCTGTCGGGGGGGTGGGGCAAATACCTAATGCATGCAAGGCTTAAAACCTAGATGATGGGTTGATGGGTGCATCATGGCACATGTATACCTATGTAACAAACCTTCACATTCTGCACATGTATCCCAGAACTTAAGGTTTAATAAATTGAAAAAAAAGATCTAGATTCAATAAAAACCCCAGCAGTATTGGGGGTGGATTAAAGTTTGATTCTAAATATATATGGAAATACAAAAGGCCAAGAATAGCCAGGGCAATCATAAAAAAGTAAATAAAATGTGAAGGATTTACACTTCAGATATAAGATACATTGAAGATATTAAGAGAGTAGAATACTGGTGCAAGGAGACACACACAAAACAACAATAAGGAAACAGATTAAATAGCCCAGATATACAATCACATGTATGGTCTTTGATTTATGAATAAGATAGCCTTACACTGCTATGAGAAAACTATATTCTTATTACTA
The DNA here is from genome assembly GCF_009761245.1 of Sapajus apella. Taxonomy (NCBI): domain Eukaryota; kingdom Metazoa; phylum Chordata; class Mammalia; order Primates; family Cebidae; genus Sapajus; species Sapajus apella. The sequence goes on from NW_022437093.1 coordinate 1,644,241, forward strand.
AATGGTGCTGAATATCCACTTAGAAAAAAACTGAATTGTCACCCTTAACCTACATCATGGATTGTAGATCTAAATGTGAAAGTAAAATAACAAAGTTCCTAAAAAGTAAGATAGGAAAATTTTTCATGGCCTTGGTGTATGCAAGGATTTCTCTTCTTTTAAGTTCAGGGATACATGCGCAGGAGATCCAGGTTTGTTACTTAGATAAACGTGTGCTATGGTGGTTTGCTGCACAGATTATCCCTTCTCAAACACTCCACCATAAAAGAGAAGACTGATTAGACTATATGTAAAAATAGAAAGTTTTTTCATTAAAAAGTATAATTCAAGTTAAAAATTTGATACATATGGTGAGATACTTGCAATTTATTATCTACAATGGACTTCAATCCAGAATATATTTAAAAACTGTAAGTAAAAAACAGTAAGTTTAAAAAATCAAAAGTAAAAGACAGATATCCAAACAGACAAATGAGTAACAGACATTAAGAGGAACTTTACAAAAAAGGTATGCCAAAACTTAAAGTATAATTTAAAAAAAGAGATTATCCAAATAACTAAGAAATGTTAAAAAAAAAAAAAAAGGTGCTCAACATCATTAATCATTAGGGAAATGCAAATTATAAACACAGTGGGATACTATTACATGCTAACATGGAAAAGACAGATCGTATCAATACCAGACAAGGATATAAAGCAGCACTCTCACACACTGTTGGTTGAATTGTAAAATGGTTCTACTACTTTGGAAAATTGAATGATACTATCTAATAAAGTATACATAATTCTATAACAAAGCTATCCAATTTTTTTTTTTTTTTTTTTTTTTTTTT